>NC_087219.1:40658645-40713645 GCF_015104395.2 Macrobrachium nipponense
AGCACGCATTAAGTGTATTGCCAAAGGTAACAGGAATTATTGTGTTCGGTAAATCTATGTATTGTGCGTGTTTGTAACCTTCATCAATTCGTTGGGTGTTTCGTAAAAAACATAACACACATCTATGTAATGGGTACAGTCATTTCTGAGAAGAGTAATTGCCGTTTTGAATCTTTCTTTAAAGTGGAAACATTTACAGCCGGTTGAGTTATATTTGTCGAATTCATTATGGAAATGGGGAAAAAAGATCATCCCTGAAACACATTCATTAAAAAGCTTAAAGTGCTTTGGTCAGTTCAGTTGTGGAAATTCTCCATCCAAACACAATTATTATCATTATTTTTGGTCAAGTTGTATAGAATTGTTAGAAGGCATTCCTTTAGTAAGTAACGTAAAAAAAGTTTATTATTCAAATTTATTTAAAGTTACCCGTGTAAAGAATAACTTTTCTAAAAGTATTAAGTTGATCTCAAGTATTGTATTACCTGACTGGATTATCATGTTAAAGAAATGTTACAAAGGAATGTATATATATCACTGTGAAAAAATAATTAACATGGAAAATTTTGGATAATATGCAGCGCGTTTACAAAGAAATATGCAGTATTTCAAAGCGGCACAATTGCCGGAAACGCGCTGTCTTGCGTAAATTTTAATGGGCAATCGCTGAAAGGCATGGGACAGCTCGGCGTAAAGTGAGCGTCGCTGAACATAGCAATTTTATTTGTTTTACGTTTGGGACTCCGTATTCGTGGTATGCCATGAATATTATTGCTCTTCTAACCATTGTAAAGCAAGTAAATTTCTTGACAGTTCCGTCGGCTTACCCAAGTATAGTTTTATTTTGATTTAAAGTAGATTCTCTCTCTCTCTCTCTCAGTTGCACTTTTGGGCAAGTAAGTTTGCCAGAGAACTCTACGGGTTTTTCAAACACATTTACATTCGTCACACAGCAGATGTACACTATTTTAGAAAAGCCGTGATCGGTAATTCTCTCTCTCTCTCTCTCTCTTCTCTCTCTCTCTCTGTGTGTGTGCGTGTGTGTATGTGTGTGTGTCTCGTATGGAATATTACAAAGCATTCTACAAGCAAAGGTGACTACTACTATAGTTTTATCCCAATCCCAGTGTATACTATTCCTAGTTGGATGAAAAAGAGAGAGAGAGAGAGAGAGAGAGAGAGAGAGTTTTTTTTATCATACTGGCGTTGCATTTACAGCGAAGATCGTAAATGCAGACCTTACAGACCTTACATCTTGTTCGGGTTGCCCCAGGTCCCTCAGTGTGAGGCACCTCTAATGTCTACCAGAGAGTTGAGAGAGAGAGAGAGAGAGAGAGACTGACTTTTTTTTTTTATCATACTGGCGTTGCATTTACAGCGAAGATCTGAGAGAGAGAGAGAGAGAGAGAGAGAGAGAGAGAGAGAGAGAGAACATGTTTTAGCTCTAGTGTAATAGGTGAGAATTTGCAGTTTATTTCACACTTTGAGGTGCAAAGTTGCGCAGCAAGAAATGGCTCCGGAATGGAGTGTTGAATAATTGACGATTGCAGTTGGTATGGTTTAGATTGGTGGTGACGAGAATCTGTAGGAAACGGGGAAAGATTTAAGAAATATTATACACACACACACACACACACACCACACACATATATATATTATATATATATATATATCTATATATATATATATTATAATATTATATATATGTATATGTGTGTGTGTGTGTGTGCAAGTAAATTTTGAAAAATAGTGATTAGTTATCTCGCTACTTTGATATACTGTAAGGACGAGTTTATTTATATTACTTTGAAAAAAGGAATAGCGCATTGCTATTTTAAACGTTTCAAAATCACCTTCAACATAGATCAGTGAGATTCACTTAGAAGTAACGGCTTCTTTTTGAGGGGAGGGGGGGGGGGTTGGTTTGTGAGTAAGGGTGGGCAGTATTTATGTTGATACTTAATAAGATCTACGTCAAACAGGACTCTGCGTTTTCGTAAGCTGCAGATTAGTTTTTATAACACGTTTGTAAGGTGATGTTTAATAGATCTCTTTTCTTATAGGGTCTCTCTCTCTCTCTCTCTCCTCTCTCTCTATCTCTCTCCTCTCCTCTCTCTTCTCTCTCTCGTCTCTCTCATCTCTCTCTCTCAGTCTCAAATAATAAATTAATGACTGATATTGTGCAGGCAATTAATGAAATTAAAAATGGAGCTGCTGCAGGGCCGGATGGAGTCCCTGCTATTTTGTTAAAGAAAGTAGTTCATTCTATCGCAAAGCCACTTGCAATATTATTAAGACAAAGTGTAGATACAGGCAAGATTTATGATGAGCACAATTAGCATATATCACCCCTACTTTCAAAAGTGGATCAAGACTAGAGGCAAGTAATTATAGGCCTGTGAGTCTAACATCACATATTATGAAAGTGTATGAAAGGGTAATGAAGAAAAATATTATGAAACATTTAATAAAAAATAATTTGTTTAATATAGGACAACACTTTGGTTTCGTACCCGGAAAAAGTACACAAACCCAACTGTTAGTCCACCGTGAGAACATATTCAAAAATATGAAAAGCGGAAATGAAACAGATGTGGTTTATCTAGACTTTGTAAAAGCTTTTGACAAAGTAGACCATAATATATTAGCAAAAAAAAATTAGAAAACACAATATCGTAGATAAAGTAGGAAGATGGTTAAAAGAATTTTTACACAACAGAAAACAGATAGTTATTGCAAACGATGAGAAATCGGATGAAACCAAGGTAATATCCGGTGTGCCACAAGGTACGGTGCTAGCTGCAATATTGTTTGTTATTATGATTGAAGACATAGACAGTAATGTTAAGGATTCGGTAGTGAGTAGTTTCGCTGATGACACAAGAATAAGTAGAGAAATTACTTGTGATGAAGATAGGAACGCTCTACAAAGAGACCTTAACAAAGTATATGATTGGGCAGAGGTAAATAGGATGGTATTTAACTCTGATAAATTTGAATCAATAAATTATGGAGACAGAGAAGGAAAGCTATATGCATATAGGGGACCTAATAATGAGACAATCACAAATAAGGAAGCAGTTAAAGACCTTGGTGTGATGATGAATAGGAACATGTTATGCAATGATCAAATAGCAATTCTGTTGGCAAAATGTAAAGCAAAAATGGGAAAAGCTGAACACATGATTATGCTTTATAAAACATATGTTCGTAGTCCACTTTGAATATTGCTATATGATATGGTACCCACACTATCATAAGGATATTGCACAAATAGAGAGTGTACAAAGGTCCTTTACAGCTAGAATAGAAGAAGTTAAGGACCTAGACTACTGGGAAAGACTACAATCCTTAAAATTATATAGTCTAGAAAGGAGAAGAGAACGCTACATGATAATTCAGGCATGGAAACAGATAGAAGGAATAACAGAAAATATCATGGAACTAAAAATATCAGAAAGAGCAAGCAGAGGTAGATTAATAGTGCCCAAAACTATACCAGGAAAAATAAGGAAAGCACACAGGACATTAATCCACTACGCACCAGCATCGATAATGCAGCGTCTATTCAATGCGTTGCCAGCTCATCTGAGGAATATATCAGGAGTGAGCGTAGATGTGTTTAAGAATAAGCTCGACAAATATCTAAACTGCATCCCAGACCATCCAAGATTGGAAGATGCAAAATATACCGGAAGATGTACTAGCAACTCTCTGGTAGACATTAGAGGCGCCTCACACTGAGGGACCTGGGGCAACCCGAACGAACTGTAAGGTCTGTAAGGTAAGGTAAGGTCATGCCTGCTATTTATGAGTCAAGGTAACGGTCGACGCTCGGGCTGTTGCCTCTAGCAGCCTCCTCCTCCTCCTGCCCGTCCTTCCTTCCTTCCTTCCTTCCATAGGGTCGAAGTTCACCTTCTACAGGAAGGGAAGAAGCGATTTTAAAGGCAGGTGGTGTGTTCGTGTGCTTGTTGGTTTGTGTGGGATAGCACCTTTTTGAGGATGGAGAAGGTATATAGTTTGCCTCATCGCATCTCAGATATTGCGCGGAAGCTAACTCATATTGCTTCTTATGGAACTCTCTCTCTCTCTCTCTCTCTCTCTCTCTCTCTCTCTCTCTCTCTCCTCTCTAGGAATCAAGGGGGAACCGCAATATATGGGAAAGACAAAAAACAAGGAAAAATATATGAGAAATATAGTAACTCAGAATGTGAACTAATAGCGGTAGAATTTGAATCTGAAAAATTGATGAACATAGTAATATATAGACCCCCTAATACTAAAGAGTTTGACTTAATAATTGAAAAATTGGATGATATATGTAGAAATCACAAGGACTGGACTATTCTCCTATCTGGTGACTTCAACTTTCCTTTCGTAGAATGGAAAGAACGAATAGGAGATTGTGGTTGTACTTATACATATAAAAAAGAGAGTAATAGTAGTGCAGAAGATAAGAGGCAATTTGAAAAGCTATTAGATATGCTACTAGAATACAACATTCAACAAATAAATCACCTGCCAACAAGAAAGGAAAATACTTTAGACCTAGTATTTGTGAACGAGATGAATTATGTTAAAGAAATAATAGTTTATAATGCGAGTATTTCAGACCATAATGTCATAGAATTAACAGTTCATTCCAAAGCAAGTGAAAATAGAGATAAGCAAGAAATGAAAAAGTGGGAAGGATATGGAAAATACAACTTCTACAGTAAAAATATAAAATGGTCAGAAATTAATGAAGAATTAAACAAAGATTGGGATAACATTTTCGTAAGTGATGACATAAGGGTAAATACGGAGATATTATATAAAATATTGGAGAAAATAGTGGAAAAATATATACCGAAGAAGAAAAGTAAACATCATTCATGCATACCAAGAGACAGAAGGATCTTGTTCCAGAAAATCAGAAAGTGGAAAAAAGGTCTTGCAAAAGAAAAAAATGCATGGAAAGTTATAGAACTAAAAAGTAAGATAGAAAATGCAGAACAAAAGATTATACAATCAAAAGAAAATGAAAAACGGGACTTGGAAGAAAAAACCCTATTAAATATCAAGCAAAACCCCAAACTATTATACTCATATGCGAAGAAGATGAATAAAAGAAGAATAGAAATAGGCCCTCTGAGAATTGAAGGGAGATTAACGAATGAAAAAAAGGAAATTTGCAACATACTGGCAGACGATATAAGAGAGAATTCACCCCTAGAATAGATAATGAAGATAATGATATAGAAGTAAGGGATGAAAATAGTGAATATTTAGCTGACATAGATATTAATGAAGCTGATATTGTGCAGGCTATTAATGAAATTAAAAATGGAGCTGCTGCAGGGCCTGATGGAATTCCTGCTATTTTGTTAAAGAAAGTAGTTCATTCTATCGCAAAGCCACTTGCAATATTATTAAGACAAAGTGTAGATACAGGCAAGATATATGATGAGCACAAATTAGCATATATTACCCCTACTTTCAAAAGTGGATCAAGACTAGAGGCAAGTAATTATAGGCCTGTGAATCTAACATCACATATTATGAAAGTGTATGAAAGGGTAATGAAGAAAAATATTATGAAACATTTAATAAAAAATAATTTGTTTAATAAAGGACAACATGGTTTCGTACCCGGAAAAAGTACACAAACCCAACTGTTAGTCCACCGTGAGAACATATTCAAAAATATGAAAAGCGGAAATGAAACAGATGTGGTTTATTTAGACTTTGCAAAAGCTTTTGATAAAGTAGACCATAATATATTAGCGAAGAAAATTAGAAAACACAATATCGTGGATAAAGTAGGAAAATGGTTAAAAGAATTTTTACACAACAGAAAACAGATAGTTATTGCAAACGACGAGAAATCGGATGAAGCCAAGGTAATATCCGGTGTGCCGCAAGGTACGGTGTTAGCTGCAATACTGTTTGTTATTATGATTGAAGACATAGACAATAATGTTAAAGATTCGGTAGTGAGTAGTTTCGCAGATGACACAAGAATAAGTAGAGAAATTACTTGTGATGAAGATAGGAACGCTCTACAAAGAGACCTTAACAAAGTATATGATTGGGCAGAGGTAAATAGGATGGTATTTAACTCTGATAAATTTGAATCAATAAATTATGGAGACAGAGAAAGAAAGCTATATGCATATAAGGGACCTAATAATGAGACCATCACAAATAAGGAAGCAGTTAAAGACCTTGGTGTGATGATGAATAGGAACATGTTATGCAATGATCAAATAGCAACTCTGTTGGCAAAATGTAAAGCAAAAATGGGAATGTTGTTACGGCACTTCAAAACAAGAAAAGCTGAACACATGATTATGCTTTATAAAACATATGTTCGTAGTCCACTTGAATATTGCAATATGATATGGTACCCACACTATCAAAAGGATATTGCACAAATAGAGAGTGTACAAAGGTCCTTTACAGCTAGAATAGAAGAAGTTAAGGACCTAGACTACTGGGAAAGACTACAATTCTTAAAATTATATAGTCTAGAAAGGAGAAGAGAACGCTACATGATAATTCAGGCATGGAAACAGATAGAAGGAATAGCAGAAAATATCATGGAACTAAAAATATCAGAAAGAGCAAGCAGAGGTAGATTAATAGTGCCCAAAACTATACCAGGAAAAATAAGGAAAGCACACAGGACATTAATCCACTACGCACCAGCATCGATAATGCAGCGTCTATTCAATGCGTTGCCAGCTCATCTGAGGAATATATCAGGAGTGAGCGTAGATGTGTTTAAGAATAAGCTCGACAAATATCTAAACTGCATCCCAGACCATCCAAGATTGGAAGATGCAAAATATACCGGAAGATGTACTAGCAACTCTCTGGTAGACATTAGAGGTGCCTCACACTGAGGGACCTGGGGCAACCCGAACAAGATGTAAGGTCTGTAAGGTAAGGTCTCTCTCTCTCTCTCTCCCCGCCAGCGTCCCTTTTCCCTTTCCCGATATATTGACAGCATTATTGTTATAGGATGGGAAGGCAAAGAGAGGGACACCCCCAACCCCCTCTCTCTCTCTCCATTTTCCCTGTCTTTCTTCCCCCCCTCCTCCCTCCTCCCAGCTTTCTACAGTTTTTTCCCCTATCTTTGATAAATGATCGGGTAAGATTTCCTGTCCCTGTAGAGATTGCCAAAAAGCTGGTAGGGGCGGTATGAGACATGAGAGTTTATTACCTTCAGCACGTATATATTCTTTTACCTGTTGATAAGAATATCATTGTTTCTCTCTCTCTCTCTCTCTCTCTCTCTCTCTCTCTCTCATAAAATGGCAGTGTGTGATCCTCCCTCGCTTTCTTTCTCATTCATTCCTTTTAGCTGTTCGTTCTCTCTCTCTCTCTCTCTCTCTCTCTCTCTCTCTCTCTCTCTCTCTCTCTCTCACACACACACACACACACACACACACACACGAGACGGGGCAACTAGTTCTTGTCTAGCAACCAGGGTTTTAACAAGTGGGCCTTTGATCATAATTTTGGGTCGGCGATCGTCATCATAATATTGAATCGTTTCTAATGTCCGAAGCGTGTAGGCATAATACAACTAATGCTGTGAACGTTTACACACAGAGCTCGACTCAATTTTTGATTCATTACGTAAAGAGTGTATGTGTCAATGACTTGACAACCATTTTTTGATTGCAGATAAGTGGAGAGAATGTTGCAATAATTGTGAGAGTACCTTGTATATAACGAAAACGAAGCGTACATAAAGCCTATATTATTATTTATTATAATTATTAATACATTGACTGGTCACTTCTGGAAAAATGTGCTTTTTAGTAAAAATATTTTGAATTTTAATTCCAGATAAGATCGTGATGTAATGATGAGATCGAAGTATACTCGAGATATTTTCTGAATCTTCCATTAGGTAAAATTAATTATGATATATGCTAATGCTATTGATATTGAACTTGAGTTGTGTTTTTTTTTTTATACATATAACCCTTAATACCCGTGTTAGCTGTTGTACTTTGTGACATCTGTAGAACTTCCTTGAATTTCTCAGATGTTCTACTTATTGTAACCTTTACGTCCATCAGCCCTTCTCTCTCTCTCTCTCTCCCCATACATCTCGGTCTCTCGTCTCCTCATCTCTCTCTCTCCTCTCTCTCTCTCTCTCTCTCTCTCTCTCTCTCTCTCTCTCTTTGGAAGTTTTATTTTTTGTGGGGGAAGTCTAGTAATTTACCAAGAGGCCGCCAAACAAGCTTTTCCCCAGATGTTCTGCTCCACTTTTTCTCGCTCGGGCGATAGCTAGATTTTTTTCCTTTTCTTAGAGTTTGGGGGAGTGGAAAAGAGCTAGAGCTCCCGGCAGCGTTAGAGAGAGAGAGAGAGAGAGAGAGAGAGTATACTTACTCCAAGTTTTTCGTATGGAATCAATCAGGTGCATCAAAGAAATCGCATTTGCTATCGAAAGTATTTCATATTCAATCACACAGCTTTTATCAGTTTACGCAACTTCTCTTCCTTTTCGAAAACCTGTCATTAAGAACGTTAGAACGATATTAATGAGGAGGTTTATTAGGAAACAGAAGCAAAGAACTTGGTAACGAAGATGGGCAATATTATCTCTCTCTCTCTCTCTCTCTCTCTCTCTCTCTCTCTCTCTCTATCTCTCTCTCTCTCTCTCTCTCTCTCTCTCTCTCTCTCTCTCTCTCTGCGGTCGTTTAGAGATAAAGTGGAAGGTTGTCAACTAAACTGCCTAATTAGGGAAGGTGCGTTGATGATGGCGTGCTCGCCCGCCTGCGTGCGTGTGTGCGTTTGTGACAACATTGCGTCTATAGTGCAGCGGATGCCACTGTGAGGCCTCTTCCTGGCTAAAAGGACCCAATTGTCCTCGAGATCATAAGGCACAAGAGGCGGTGGTCATCCGTAGGGACTCTGGGTCTTGTGATCTTAGTGAGGTTTGGCTACCTTGTTCATCCACCTTACACTCGGAATCTCGAGGAGTAGGAAATTACAGTTCCGATGTGAAGAGGGGAGTGGGAGGTTGGGACAGTCGAAGGGGGTGGGGGTTGGATAGCTTGGAGGGAGAGAGTGAGAGTAAATGACTAAATGAAGTCTGTAGGATAAATTTAAGTGGTTGGAGTTCTATATCCATTCTTATAAAGATGGGGGTTAGGAAGAAGAAAAAGGAGAGAGAGAGAGAGAGAGAGAGAGAGAGAGAGAGAGAGAGAGAGAGAGAGAGAGATTGATTCATGAATAAAGGAAGTCTGTAGGTAAATTCAAGTGGTATGAGAAGAAGAAGAAGATAATGATGATGATGATGAGAGAGAGAGAGAGAGAGATTCATGAATAAAGGAAGTCTGTAGATAAATTCAAGTGGTCGGAGTTACATAACCATTTTTATGAAGTACGCCATTAAGTCATAGGGTTTTTTTTATTGTCAGTGAATGACTGCCTTAACTTTTTTCATGATTGAAATTGACCAATTGTACCTTTAAATAAACATGAGTGTAAACAGAAAATGTATGTTACAAAGGTATTCTGAAATTTATGCCTAGCTGTCAACTCCTTAGTTTATAGAACTGGTATACCACTTTTCTTGAGGATTCAGTCATGTATTTCACTTAGAACTTTGTCTTGCTCGCCAAATCAGTTTTTTTTTCTGTTAATTCTTGCATGATTTATTTCTTTTAAGTTAAGCCATTGAATTGGATTATTGCTCCGTTTTATAGGGGGAGTTTTGGTGCAGCCTAACCTCAAGTTTAGTCCCTTCAGTTAGGGAAAGTATTGGGAAGTTATAGTATGACGGTTTTGGCTCATCTCTTCCGGATATGTTTTATGCTTAATTTTTTATCAAGAAATATTTTATTTCGAAGATTCATCATTTAGTTTTACGTTGAAAGACAGGGAGGAAAGTTGTTTCGTGGTGTGGTTTGTTTTCATAATGGATGTACTATTCGAGTCTTTTCAAGTTGTAATTCCTTTCCTTTCATATATTTTCATTCATTAGCGAAGTGGCACTACCTTGGTAAAAGGAAAAATTGAGGAAGCTGTTATTTGTGATAATTGAATTAGAGCAGAGAAGAGGGAAAGTTGTTTTGGTATAAGTAAGGAAATGTGTGCACGTTTATCATAAGCTCTCTCTCTCTCTCTCTCTCTCTCTCTCTCTCTCTCTCTCTCTCTCTCTCTCTCTCTCCAACCTATAACATAACTGTTTTTACATATACGTACAGTATACTTAAAGGTTTTTGCCACGAAGGAAAATGAAAAGCGAGATAGCTTTTAATTTTTTTTCCTTCGTGGCAAAAACCTTTATTTATACATAGCATCACGTTTTATATACTTCGTGATCAAGTTATTCATACTGTTTACTACCTTTTTTTTTTTTTTTTTTTTTTTTTTTTTTTTTTTTTTTTCCACTTGACCATAAGACTTATTCTTGATAAATTTCCACCAAACAAAAATATTGAATTACACTGTCTGTTTACCTAGTATTCTTTGTTATTTCATTTCAACACATGCATTGCCGAATCAATGAAAGATGAGTTACTCCTGTGTGAAGATTTCACAGGACCAAGTATGCTTTGAAACCCTTAGAATTAATTGATGGGACTCTACTTAATATACATGTAAAGAATCACAGCAGTTGTAGGTTGCCCTCTGTTGCGTGTTTGTGTACAGGTAGTAATTTTGTATGATTTAACAATGTGATTGGTTATCCTTCCAGTTTGGAGGGCATATGAAGTTAAAACGTGAGGTTTCCTGATGAATTCGACCTTCTTTATGCAATTCTGTTTCAAGTTTTGTGAAATGGGTAACAGTATAGTATCCACATACTACTGTACTGAAGCATTATTTTGTGTTGATCGATAATGACATGTCTTGAGACTTCTGCCTGCTGTTGCCGCAAATGCTTATGTTGACATCTGTCTACATATGTATATATTTATTCCAGGTATGAAGGAGCCTCAAAACAATAGCGGTGGTGGTTCGTCCCGTCCTCCCTTGTTGGCAGAACCTCGAGGTTTCGGCATGAGCCCATCCCCCTTTAGTAAGTTGCCTGCAGTACCAAGCTTACTTTCTGGTAGCCAGGTCATTCTTTGCTAGCATTGAAGATTTTAGAGCCAGTTTCATTTCAGTTATTTTCCCCTTAATTTGTGAATCATAATTTGATCTCAAAAATAGGAGTGTTCTGCATGTCCCAGTAATTGAAGGTGTTGTAACAATCTTTAATTTGCGTGTCGTTGATTAAAAAGAAAGGCAAGTGTTTTTGTTCTGCTTTGTCAGTTGTGTTTGGTAACCTTCTCTCGGGTTATTATTTTTAATTAGTACTTTTGTGTACTGGGTGGTTATCTCGATGTTATGGTGCATGATGTTTAATTCATCCTTGGCGATGTATGTGACATCTTAGCCTATTCTGCGTACACATTGTGTTTCCACTTGTGCCAATCAATCACTGTATGACTCTGTTCCCAAACAGTGGGCCATGCCATTGTTTTTTTTTCTGTGCCACTCCACACATTTGAGATCGAGTTCTTTCCCTTTAGGGTGCAGTCAAGAGCACTAACATTTCCTTTGTATATGAGTGTATATTAGTATTAAGATGAATTATGCTTTTCTGTGTGTTGTTCTTTACTATATGTTGAGCCAGATGGTATTTTGCATTAGAATTTTATTTTATTTGATGAATCGGTTATCTGAATGGTGACAATTGTACATTTTTTAATGGTAGTTGTACCACTCAAAATTTATTTAAAAGTAGTTGGGAAATGTAATGAATAATTTTGTAGTTCCCACAGAATACTTGGTTTTAAGAGAAACCCAAACACAGTAAGAGGCCTTTTTACAGTACAATACATAATTTGGCTAAATAATTAATGGAGTATTTTTATCACAGGAGGTGGTATGAATGGTCAGATGGGAGGTCCACGAAGCTCTGGAGGACTTTTCAACAGCCCCATGCCAGACAGGCAAGTTTCTGCTTTTCTTGTGGGATAAGTGTTGAAATTTTCTGATAAGGAAATTGTTCTCTGGTCACATTTTGCACTGAAGGCTCTATCCAACATTATCAGGACTCCCAAATATGCAGCAGAAATCCAGAGAGAAACTTTATACCTTATTTCATTTTGCCTCTGTGAGATTATTAGTGTAGATTTGTAGCATATTTTTTTTTTCATTGATAATTTTTGACATCAATTTTGTTGAGGGGTATTAGCTGATAACATTATATATAGAAAACTGTGGGTTTTTCAGTTTACCCAAGAAGTATTTTAAGCACGATAATGACAAACTGATGTGGTTGATATCAGTGATTCAACATGTCCATTTTCATTGTGGCTTGGTAGGTGTTCTAGAAAACAAGCTATTAACTTTAACCGAGTTATTGTTCTCCATCCAAGACACCAGTAATACATTTAAAAAGAAATAAGGAACTTGATAGTGCATTTAGAATCGGATGTAGAGCATGTGGTGAAAATACACTTAGTATGTTTTTAATGCTTTACTCCTGATTTTATTCTTGTTGTAGAGTAAGAAAAAAATATGTTTTTTAAAGCTGTGTAGGGAAAGTGAATGATTGAGAATGTCTCTCTGTCAAGATGTAAATTGCTCTAATTGTTTACATTTATACATTTATAACAAACCAATTTTGTCTTTTTGTAGTCGGTTTGGAATGAATCATGGCATGAGCAATGGAGGTCTGCGCGGCGGCGGTCTCATGGGAGGCGGTGGTGGTCCTGGCCAGGGAGGTCCTTTCATGGGAGGCAGTGGAGGACCTGGAGGGTCATCCCTGCAGGCCATGGGACAGCCCCAGCCAGGTCTCCCACAGCAGGGTGCCGTCCTCATGGTTTATGGCCTCAACAAGGATAAGATGAATGCTGACCGTATCTTCAACCTTCTATGCTTGTACGGAAACATAGTTAGGGTATGTAGATTATTATGGCTTTGAGGGTCTTTTGATATTGTAATCAATATCTTTTCTTTCCAATGTCATATCTGTAATTATTAGTATGCTCTGGGTATTCCAGTGCTTTTGTTGCTATATCAGACAGACTTCCAGATACAAAATGCACTACAAACTAGTAATTATTGTAGTAGTAGCTAGTTCTGGTTAATTCCGATGTTGGTGTGTAATGTTAAAATAGGACTTGGACAGCACAGTTTTTCTTCAAAAATTGCTGCTCAGGTTATTATGAGTGTTAGTGCATTTAATGTAATATATGATGGATAATTCATACCAATTTATTTTTTAGATGTATTCTATACACAAGCATAAAGTTTTGGGGTAGTGATAATATACTTAGTAAATTTTTTTAATTTTAGCACTTCATAACGTATGATTTTACATATTACCTGTACTTCAGTGTTTGTGTAATGTCTTTTACATTTCAGATCAAGTTCTTGAAGACTAAAGAAGGTTGTGCTATGGTTCAAATGGGAGATGGTCTGGCTGTTGAACGAGCTGTAGCTAATTTGAACAATACCACATTCTTCAACAGCAAGATGCAACTTGGGTAACATCATCAGAACAATATTGCTATGAAAATACTTGAGTATATCTGCAAATTTGTTTAGCTTGTATTGTCGTAGAATTTGCCCAGAAAATATTTTCTGTTATGGCTTTATAAAAGATGTTAATAACTTAAAGATGATTTAACTAGCTTTGCTGGTTAGTAATTTAATGAAAGGTAAAAAAGAGTGATGTAGTGTGAGGTAGTGGCTAATTAAACAAAATTTCTTAGCTCTGTTGCATAGGAACATTAATTGAAGATGATAGCATGCAAATTGATTTTACAGGTACTCGAAGCAGGCCTTCTTAGCTGATGTTCAACAGCCTTATGAACTTCCTGATGGTACCCCTTCATTTAAGGACTACATGGGAAACAAGAATAATAGATTCATTAACCCAGAGATGGCATCAAAGAATAGGATACAGCCACCTTCTAAGGTAAGCATAAGGCTTTTTATTTTTTATTTTATTTTTGGTGGGGGGGGGCATTACTTTGTTAACCTGAAAATAGACAGATGGAAATGAGAGAGGAGATAGGGCAGCTATTGAGGCTAAAGGTTTAAGTAAATGCCTAATTACAAATATTTCAAAAGGGAGATTTTAAGCAAGTGGTCCATTCATACTTGAGATATCAATGGCAAGCTGGCTAGGAGAACTGAACTAAATTGTAGGCCTTCATACCATCATATAAGAAATGGATGTAAATTATGACCAGCATAAATCGGTGAGGCTACGCAGTAGATATACTTACTGCCCATAGATATTTATTATGAAATGATTATGAGACAGGTTGGTTCCATGTGCTATCAAGTGGGTCTAACATCAAAATAAACATTGTCATTCTTTGAGAGAAGTGCAGCCTCACTGTATGGCAGGCTTATGAGTGAGGCATTGAGCAATGTTTATAGCCTTTGTAACCTAATGTTTTTATGTAAAAAGAGATAGATACTGTAAATGTTAATCATCAGCTTGATTTTCTGTTTTAATTTTATCTTGATTAGTATTTCTACTTGCTTTAAAGCACTAGGGATAGTATGTGCTGACTTAGAACTTGGGCCAGAATATCTTCATTCTGCAGTCTTAAATTAACCAGTGTCTCCAGTTGCTGACCCAAGGTTGGATGATGGCAAATTAAAATATGGAATATGTTACCTGGGGACTTATGTAACACAGAAAAACTGGAACATTGAAATACGTATTGTGTAATATGTGGTAGGGTGACAATGATTTGCTGTAATGTTTACTTTTTGGAAATCCTCCCAAAATATGGCTTTATATTTTGTTGGGAATTTTGTAATACAGTGAAAATGTAGCCAAGTATGTTAAGAGCAGTGTTTCTTTTCTGCAAAAGAATATTTATTAGAAAGTTGTCAGCTATTGATGTTTTTCCATGAGCTTATTATTCAATATGAAAATTTACTTTGCAGATTCTTCACTTCTTCAACACTCCTCCTGGATTAACTGAAGAGCAATTAAATAAAGTGTTCCAGGAGAATGATATAACCGAACCCAAGAGTATCAAGCTTTTCCCATCAAAGAGTAAGTGTGAGTGATTAAGTGTTGGAGACTAAGGATCGATGTTAACCAATACTGTATTCTTTTTTATGTATTCGGGTGTGGTGTGGTACTTCCATTTGCTTTTTTGAGTTCCTCATGAAATTGCTTTTTATCCCAGGCGAAAGCCAGTTTTATTTTGATTTAATGGATAAATTTGAATCTTTAGTTCAGACACCATTTTTTTTTTTTTTTTTTTGTTACTGATTTTGTTACTTTTTCATTTCAGCGGAGAGAAGCTCTTCTGGTCTGTTAGAGTTCAATAATATATCAGAAGCTTTGGAGGCATTGGTAATTGCTAATCATGCACCAATTCCAAACCCCAGTAAGTAATGGGCATGCCAGTGTAATTTATAAATATTTTTTTTTTTTGTTATTGAAAGGTTGTAAAGTAAATCTTGTTTTAATACTGACAAAGTTAATTGTTAAATTAAGTAATGACTGTTTAGAAACTATGGCAGAACATCATAATTTTGAGAGGTACACTAGTACCAAGTAAGCAAGCAACAATTTTAACAACTCATATTAAATATCCTCATTTGCTTTATAGGTAGCAAGTTCCCCTTCATCATGAAGCTTTGTTTCTCATCATCAAGACACATCCCAAAGATGGCATCAGAATCTATGAAGATGGATTGAAGACCTAACTAATAGTAAAGCAGCAGCAGCAGCCATGGCCCTTTGTGTACCTTGGCTACTCAGCTTCATTGCTGCTTTTGTGACCTCCAGGGTACAACACCAGGGTTGTTGGCAGCCGGGCAGAGGGTAAAGGAGCTGTTAGCATCCTAAGAGGTTGTTTACATTCAAAACAGATTGTTAGCAACTGTAACAAAAACAAAAAAAAGATGTGGGTTAAATTCAGATTAGGGTGTTAACAGCTCCTGAACAATTGTTGACAGCTGGGTATTTAAAAGTCAGTGGGAGTTCAGTTAAAACTGGAATTGACAGCAGCCAGGCAAGTCTACTGACAAATGTTTGGTCATGTATCGGTTGTCAGTTGTTAGGACGATATTGCTACCCACCCGCCAACAACAGTCGGGGGGCCTAGTGTTTCTCTTTTCCTTGCTGGACCCCTCAGGGACTTCTTTTCACTGGCTTCATCATCATCATCATCATCATAGAAATGAAGGAAACCATATCAGGAAGCTTATTTTTCCCCATATACTTAAAAGTGAGTGTGTTTTCTTTGAAAGAATATAATTTTCAGTGTACGTACTATGATATCAAACAGACTTTCTGATAGAGACAAGTTGATACTGTTTTATTTTTTGTATTTTTGTTTTGCAGTACAGTGCAGTATGTGTATAGGATCCTTATCTAGAGAATAACCCTTTCTATGTTGTCAGATGCTAAAAGTTGACTGTAATTAGTGTTAATATGCACACTGTCTTTTGAAAATATGCAGTTAATCCCCCCATTTTTTTTAATAAAGTGTAAGTGAAGATTTGTATGTGTGATGTTTTCCTGAGGAGCCCAGCATATGTCATAAATAGGCTAAGTACAGTATAAACCCTCCCTGAGTTGGAAGCTGGGCAGCATTCTGCTGTCCGTCCTGCGCTCTCTTTATATGACACTTATTCAGAATCATATTATTCAAGGCTAAACTTGGTAAGCTTCATCAAAGTTGTTTAAATTCATGTGATCATAAACCAGGAACCTTGTTACAGAGTTTGTTTGTTGTTTTTGTTTTTTTTTGTCAGTGAAGAAGGAAAATAAAATGAGTATGATGCTTGCCTTGTTTGACCCCAAGTGCTCATTCAGTGGAATGTACAATAGTGTTATGTTTCTAAAATTATTCCAAGATTAGGCACAATTATTACTACAAATTGTTTATTATTCATGAATGGAAAAATTTGGTAATTTTTTGGGATGCAGATCCACTTATTGGTATTTTTAAGTATAGGTCACCAGTATCTTCTTATAACCTGGATCTTACCTGATATTATGGACATGTGTGTTACTATCATGTAGTTTCATAGAAGTAACTTCTCTTTGTTGCAATAATATTAGTCAGAGGATCTGCCATTCAGGCCTAGCACTTCAAGTTTAAGGCTGGTCCTGTCTTTTTTGATTGGAATGACAAGCTGTATTAGAATTGCATATTCTAGGTTTAGCAGTGGCTGATCTTTTGACAATAGTCTTACACTGATAATGACCCATGTAAATTAGTAGGAGGCAATGTTAGTGGCAACAAGGATATACATTGTTGGTAAATGTAGCTGTAAATTGGTGAGCTTTGACAACAGGGCAGATGGTGTTCTCTAACAACGCCTATGATGAATCTGTTCCAGCTTACACTGCCCCAGTGTCAGAGCCTAAGTGTTTTAGAATAGCATTTTAATGCTTTTTCCAATTTCAATTTGTTTCTTAGTTCATTTTATGTTATTTTTTAAGTAGGTGGTAAAATGGTGTCTTTTATTCTTAGTTTGACTCTTTGAGGTAACGTTAGCGTGCTGTAGCTAATGATTGCAGCAGCATCAACAGCTGGCAAGACAGAGCTTTCTTTGTCTGGCCTTTGATCATACTCCTGTTTTGTGCCACACTTTGTTTTGCCTCTAACAGTAATTCAATAAAGTTTGAGTGACCAAATTAAAAACATGCAGACAAGAAGTTCAAGCAAAGATTTAAGGTGTTTATTGCAGACTTTTGCTAACGGGTAAATAACATTTCTTTTTGTCAGCTCTCTAGAGAAAAGAAAAATAAACGATTAAAGTAATCCTAGTCAACAACACAAAGTACTTAATCTAGGCTTTAAAGAATGCAATCTTACTAATTTTTAAGATACATTCACTGATAGCAGAAAACATGACATTACACGAGACTTTTCTTGAACTTCCCATCTACAGACATGGCTTTCACTCACACACCCTCCACCCGCAACCAGAGAAACAAGACTACAAAAACCAGTAAAACTACATTGAGCAAAAACACTGAGGACTACTACTACTACTACTACTATTATTACTACTACTACTATGACTACTATTCCTACAGCATGTTCTAAACAAACCCAGCTTTTTTTCTCGTTCAGTGGGGATAATAATGGACAATGGAGAATTTCACTCGGCAGGGTTGAATTATTAGAAGTATTTATTTTTATTCGTGTGTATTTGCCGATAATATTTGGAAGCTATAATTATTATTTATAATGTTGTACATAATTTGACAAATTAAAGCAGCTTTCTATTATGATGAAGTTGTGAATATTAGATTATTTGATATTATTCACATTCAGGCTTCATCAGCATTATATGTTTGTGCTGCAAATGTGCATATTTCATGTTCCCCTTTGTGCATCTTCACTGCATATCTTGGCAAGTCGGGTGTATTCAGTATTATATACTGTGTGATTGTTGTGGGGTCCCCAATTCTTAAAAATATTGATGTTCTCATTCAGGAGAGCTTTTTGGTAGGAGTAAATTTATGGGATATTTCAGTAGCTTTATTTTAACAAGAAGTACATACATACCTCCTATGAGTATTCAGTTCCATTCACTGGTAACATTTTCTCCAAGTATAGAAAGGGGTTTTCATTGCGATTAAATTGATAGAACAAAGTAATAGGTTGATCAAAAGGAATTCAAACTTGTTTATCCTTACATAGTTATGAGAATGTATTCGTTTTCATATGAAGTAAGTAAATAGTATTAGTATTAATGTTGGGTTCTATTTTTAGATAACATTCAGTACAGGGGGCCCAATGTGTTTGGTACCTGTAGATGGCTTTTCAGAACTCTGGTATTTTTCTTCATCGTAATTGAACCAGGTAGGTTCTTATCCCATATGACATTTAGATTAGATAATCAGTACAATGTCTTTATTTTAATACTAGTTTTGAAGTTCAACCTGTAGTTTTATTAATTCAAATGGAGGATAATCAAAGTTAATTGAAGGAAGTGCAAGAGTATTTAATTGTAAATTACCTTTTATCACATACTTGGCTTGAAATAGGAACAATTAACAGCACAAGCACAGTACATGTATTCTATACTACTTACAAAACAAATAAAAAATAGAAGTTACATCTCAATTCTTTAAAAACAAAGAAGCCATGATTGACACCGATATTTGTAAGAACACTCACTCTACATACAAAAAGTGAATAACTAGCTTTTTTCCCAGTTTTATTTATTTTATTTATTTTTTCTGAGTTTTGCTGAACTACTACTGAGCCTCCTCCCAAGATATTTTTATTAATATTTTATTATTGTTATTACTATTATTATTATTCAAGTTCAAAGTCATCTTGGTACAAAGCACGATTGTACCGAGTCAAGTAAGCCTGCCAAATATGATGTAGACTTTTTCTTCTGTAGGGTGCACTGCTTACTATTGCATATATCACAGTCAGAATGGCAATGATCTCAGAATAACAAATTTTAATTTTTTTAATAAAAAAAGAAAATGAGCTTTAGCTTTTTCCTTTTAAGGATAAAAATCTTTTTTGGCTCTGAATGTCTCCGACATATAAAGGAGGATTTTGTTTTAGATCATTAGCCCACTGAGGTGATATAAATCTCTGGCCAAAGATCAGCAGGATTTGCTTAAAACGGATGAGCAGTTTCTTGTGTAGTTGTTGCTTATCATTGACCACTTAAGATTTCACTGATGTTTTGAGTGCTTCCTGTTATTGCTGGGAGGGATTGAGTAGTGGTGTGCCCTCTTTCCTCCGTGCCAAGCGTGGTTGTGTCTGAGGCCGCGTGAGTGAGGCGACGTAACTGCTGTATAGGTCACGTCTACCTTGGTGTAGGTATCCTTTTGTGAGCTTCCAGGGAGGCTGTCCTCGCCCCCTTTCCCCTAAAAAGTCCTCTTGGTGGTTTTCTTGACCCCCAAGACTCAGCTCATAAGCAATACTTGACCTGATACTCAGGTTATGATGGATCCCTCCCTGGTGTGCCCACCTGGACTACTAGGCTGTTTAAATGGTTTTATCTTTGAAAATAAGTCGTTAAAATGTCGTTGCAAAATGTGCTTAAGTAGAGAATGTTTATTACTTTTATTGAAATCGTCCCAATAGAGTGAATCACTTGATGCATATCATAGCACTAAGGATTACTGTGCCATGTGCCAGTACCATTGGGACTGTGCTGAACTTACTGCCAACTGGCACAGCATACGCACTGACCTCTATAAAGTGACCAACATTTGATTGTATATTATCCTGGATAATGCTCACTCACGTAATGTGGCCAAATATTACAGCTGCTTTACTTGGACGTCTTACATGGGGGAGCACTATCAGGTTTGTATTATTGGATGAGTGTTGACTTGGCTTCAGTGAAGTTGCTGTGCCGTGGTCAGTCTGGCCACCCAGTCCAGATACCTGGTTTAGTCGCCGGCAAGTTCGGGCAGACCTTACGTCCAGTCCTGGCTGACCTTCTTGGTGGGTGGCAGTGATAGCAGTATCAGCCCACAGGATCCCCTTACACCATCCCTTGTTCCAGGATTGCGGAGTTATTTTAAAAGCATAACAAACATGATATAATTTCCTTTAATCCATATGTTGTTTGTAAGAATTTTAAGGAATAAAATGAATAATACTTTAGTATAAAAAGAGATGGTGGAGACTTTGATTTTAATGTGTTGACCTATGTTTCAAGAGAGGTGTTATCAAAGCAAGTGTCAATCATTGAGAACAGGGTTTCTGTTTACTAATTTTTATATTACATAAGTTTTATATTAAAAATGAGAAAGCTGAGCTTTGAAGCAGAGGTAAGTTTCACTTTACAATACTTAACCAGATCTTTTCTTCTAGAAGGGTGTCAAATCAAACTTGTAGCCTGATATGAATAACAGCAATATCTCTCTCTCTCTCTCTCTCTCTCTCTCTCTCTCTCTCTCTCTCTCTCTCTCTCTCTCTCTCTCTCTCTCTCTCTCTCTCTCTCATATCTAAGGTACAGCACAGGAATAAGTGAGACCTTAGTAATAACCAAACATTCATATACAGGTTTTGTGGTTTTTTTTTTTTCAGCATATGAGAAGTTGTGCTGAAATCTTGAATATTGTTTCAAAACACAGAGATACTAAAGTACCATTGTTTACAGTATAGTAACGTGTGCTGTAAGGTAAATATTATCAGGCTCTACAAAGGATTACCAAGAAAATTTACATTTTGTCTCTTGAGATGATTTTTATATAGTATTTTGTTTGGAATATAATGGTCATTTGAGGATTTTTCTTTTTTTCAAATAAAGTTATTTATGATTGGCTGTGAAATGAAATGACTTCTGTAACTTTTCATGACACATGCAAAGAATCCATATTGAGTTGCAAATTTTCTCCATGTTAATTATGGTAGCATCAGAGGCCTCTAGCTGAATGCCTCCTGGACTTGTGGAGTGTTGGAACTTCACATTTAAGAGAGAGCTGGAGTTTTCTTATAATGACTAGATTAACAATTGCAATACTACATATACGTATTGTAATAAAGTACTGCATTTGAGACCACCAAGTCACATTGTCAGATTCTCATAAGGTTTGCCCGAATGATTTGTTTTTAAATTGAGATTAAAAGATAGAACAAGGAGTTGAACGGTTAGTTAATATGAGGCTATAAGGGAACAACTTGAAAACACCTTTCATGTCTGAAAATAATGCAGATTGAACCATATGGAAGCTCCAAAGATCCTTTAGAAACAAATATAGCATGCAAAAAGCACACCAATTGTTATGAACATGATTCACAAGAATGTTGACAATAAAGAGCTCTGAGAAGCTTTACACCGTTCACTTGAACATCACCTGGAGTGGAGGTGCCTCCCAGGCCATTACTGTTAAAATGAAAAGAGTTTGCAGGTGTAATTTTATAGTGAAGGGAATAGTAATTATGAGACTAGAAACAGTAGTGAAAGTTTGTTTTAATTGAAAAAAAAGACTACAAATTTTGGTACTGTATTGTAACAAAGAAACTAGTGTTAATATGGATAAGCGTTAGCTTTTACAAGGTGTACTAAGAATTTCATCGAACAAAAGACACTTTTGTAATGAAAAGTAATCATCATACTGTATAGGGAACTGCTTAACATCAGGAAGAGAATGCAATCATAATAAAGTCCTTTTATCCAAACTTGAAATGAAAAAGCAATTTTTGTAATCTCATTGTTCTTTGACAGCCAGTCAGCCATTATACCTCCAATCTTTAATATTCTTCACAGTCAAGTATAACATATATTTCCTGAACCATAGCAACTTGAATGTGAAGAGGCCACTCTTTAACATGCTAGTGTTTTATTGTATCTTAAAATTTTTTTTATATAGCAAAGATTGGTGGTTGGGATAGAATGGAATTCCTTGTGAGGCAATGGTTTGTGCACATTAGATATATGTATCTAAATTAGATCTCCCTGTATGAAGTACAAACTGTTGGGAAGTCACAAGGATTGTGTTGAGGTAACTTGACACCATTCATTCAAGTGCTCCATGTATATGTATGTACTGTATTCTGAGTGTAGATCTCATGACTGGCAATTGGAAGTCCCTAGAGGACGGTAAATAATAAAAAAGGCAAAGATACTACAGCTGAACTTCAAATGCATAGTTATGTACGTGGCCTTAACTAGCATTAGTTGGCAGGGTAAGTGTTGAAGAAAGCGTTACCTAAGTACATTACTACCAATTACCATCAGTTAATGGGCAACCTTGGATTTTATATATATGTAGACGGGCATACCATGATTAACTGCCATAGTACGGTATAATCAAGAGCTTGTTTCCCAGTTGAACTACCAAAGTTTGGCTGAAATGCATCAGGATGCAAATGGAGCTGTAGATTTGCTGGGAGGTGAATGGAAACCCTCGTGGAGGTAGTCATAAGAGTATGGCTATGAACACTCTCATAACAGCAGATCTACCTATAAATTAAGGTAGTAGCAGGGGTATCAAAAGAAACTAAAGGTAAGTCATAGCATTCATCAATGATCAGCATAGTGCTTCGCTGTTCCATCATAGTAATGGGAGAAGTACAATGAGGTTATAAAAGTTGCTATATGCATTAAGTAGCAGCATTGACAGCAGAATCTGAAGAGTGAAATGGAGAGGCTAGGGCTATAAGTCAGTAAAAAAAAAAAAGCTGCTGACTAGAAAGGAAGCAAAAAAATATCTAATGAAAACGGCAATGTGACTGTTGAGAACTTAAGTGTTGTTGACAGATACATTTCCAAATTATTTAAATTGATTTTGATGCTCTAAATTTTATTGAAAGGGCAACATTAGGGACGCTTGACTCTGAAACAATAGTTAAGAAGGTAAGAAGAGTAGATCTCTCAACATAGGTAAATGTCCCATTAATGGAGAAGGTAAAGACTGAAATTGGTACATAAGTGTTCTGTACTGCGGTACTTAATGCAGTAGAAACATGGCCACTCGCCAGGAAAATGAAAGCAAATTTTTAAATGTTTGATTTATAGACCGTCAAGATTTCATGGCCAGGGTATGATATGACAAACATGTATAGTTGGGGTGCCCAGAGGCTGGAAAAAGTTTATGGCCTTTGGATTATTGAGGAAAAGGAATTACCGACATTTGGGGAGACAAAAATTTTATTTTAAACTAGATATGGAAATAATAATATAAACACGGTAGAAAAGCATACTAGGAAATAATTGAATGAACTTTTTGAGAGTTTAGCCAGAAGATTTTTACCCACCCCTAAAAGGGTAAAGCTGCTTTTAAGATATTTAAGTAGTTCTAAAACAAAAGGGCGTAAATAATGAGCATTATTTTGGATGATCCTAGTTGAATCCTCAATCTTGTTTCGTTCCACCTATGGCTGGGAAACAACCAACCCAAAGGACAAACTGAACCAGTTGAAGATTAAACAGGTTTGCTGCTTTTATTCTTTATTACTGTTAAATTCTGAACTGCATCTTGCAAAATGACTTTGCAGCAGGGGTTACTAAAAAGAACGCTGATAACCTAGACACACGGGGTTAGGAAGAGATCCAGGTATTATTTCCCCTATTATTTAATATATATAAAAGCAGTCTAAATAGAATCCTTTCTCCCGAATTTACACACTTGCATTGCTTAGTAAATAGAATCCTTTCTCCCGAATTGACACACTTGCTTTCTAAGCAATGCTGACCAAATATGCAATATGTCGCCTGTTCCAAGGGTTTTACTAGTGATGACTGAGGATTTTCAACACCAAGTGCATTGGTTACCCAAAATTATACACTTCTCATTAATTGTGTATACCTATGGGCAACAATTACTGTATGTATTGGTGCTGCCCAGTTAGATCTGGCAAATTCCATGAAAGGCAAATGGTAATGGATATCAGTGTAGGCTTGATCAAATTGCTTTTAGCACTGCATTTGACTTGTTAGCCAAAAGGATCTTTAACTTGGCTGGGTTAATGGATTATAAGGCTAAATATTAATCAAACTACAACTTTTGTAGGTTAACAGACCTCTGTGTATTTGCTCCATGTTTCATGTTACATATAGGTTTATGCTTACAGCCAGCAGCTCTTTCTTATTCCCAGTATTGTACTTGAAAACTCTTCCTTTATCATTATGGTACTACTCTACTACAACATGCTTTATGGGTTAGTTCTACCAGTACTGGAATATTCTTCCTGATTTTAGGCAAGAAAACCCAACGAGGTTTCCATTTTCACAACTTGAATGTGATTTTGCATTCCAATTATCCAAGTATACTGGATAATCTCAATGTTCAAATTTCCCATTATTATATAGATAGTTCATACTGTTGCATTACTTCTCTTATAAATCTATTTTAAATTTTGCTGTGATTTCCAATATCCTTTGTTTCATCAGTTAAATTTCCTGTATATTTCTGGATATGTTGTAGTTATACCTTTGTTCATTTAACTTTTTTCTTCACATTTTCAGTTCAGTTGAATCTTGCCGTTAAATTTAATGTCTTATAGCCTATTTTTTCAAGTGTGGTTGCTTTTATAAATAGTATATAATATGGCCTTAGGAAGAAATGTGTTTTGTCAGGATTTCTGATTCTTATAGATGCCACTTGAGATGGACCATTACTTATTAACAAATTTATTGTTGATCATTCTAAATCTGGCAATTATCTTTGGTTACTGCAGAAGAGGAGCTACTGCCCCTCGCTCCTCGAATTCTCTTGTTCTCATGAACGTAGAGAATCTGCTAGTATAGCTCTAAGAGGAAAAATACTTTGTGTAGTTATTTCCATTTGCATTAAAATATGGAAATAAAAAAATTATTCACAGGCAGTTAGAGGTTGATTCCAAGGTTTATCATAAACTGTAAATGTTCAAATGAACAAACCCACAGATGTGGTTGCTTAATACAGTCTTCATAAATCCCCTGGTCATGAACTTGGGTGGCAAACTTCCATATAAAAGACTGCCTGTGTATGACCAGGGAAAAACAGCTAAGAAAAGTTGAGGAGCAATTATTTCATTTTAGATAGTACTGTAGGTGAATCTATATGAGTATTTTATAAAATTTATTCAACTTACAATGACATGGGTTAAAGTCCACCTGCCTTTTGGACTCCAGGAGACCTGGACACCTGGACAAGTAAAATTTTCTGACTTGCACCATGTCCACCTGTGTGAACCTTTCCTTTTTGGAGAATAACCGTGTTCTTCATTAGTGTAAAGAGAAAGAACTCATTTCTCACTGGCTTGAGTGACAAGCAGTGGAAAGCTGTAGTCTGAGTGTATGATGTTGCAGAAGGAAAGATGTTGCTTTTGCTTGTCTTAGTTTTCCATGTGTTCAAGGTATTCCAGTCTGATTAACTCGATCTGTGCCTTCTGCATTACGAAGATCAGCACATGGTGAAGGTCTTGGGCTAACCTCGGTTGCCTACTGTTGTAGCAATTTATGAAACTACCAACCAGTTCCTCCTAAGGGGTTAGTTCTGGCAGTGCAGTGTCCCTTCATCCCCTAGCTGCAACCCCTTTCATTCCTTTTACTCTACCTCCATTCATATTCTTTCCTTCATCTAATTTTCCACCCTCTTCTGACATCTTGCTTTCAATTGTCCTTTCAGCACTGACTGACTCATAGGTCCCAGCGCTTAGCCTTCGGTCTAGTTTTTATAGATAGACATAATACTTCCCAATTCAGATGCAAGAATTAAAGGCCACCAGTTAGAATGTCAAAAGATGGAATGGTCTTTCAGCTGCACACAAATACTAGGGTGGTAATGAAACAAACATTCCCATTATTTTTATTCTCTTATAGCCGTAGATCTAGTGGCAGAACAGATGGAACATTTCATGTGAATAGAATACTTCACCCACATGAACATTTCTTGGGTGTATCAGCTTACCTTGAATAAGTTAAAGTATATATTAGTTCAACCAGACCACTGAGCTGATTAAAAGCTTTCCTAGGGCTGGCCCGACGTGTCTAGGAACCAATTGGCACCCTAGCAACGGGACCTACAGCTTATTGTGGGATCCGAACCACATTATATCGAGAAATGAATTTCTTCTCACCAGAAACAAATTCCTCTGATTCCACGTTGGCAGAGCGGGGAGGCGAACTCGCGACTGCCGAATTGGTGGGCGATCACATACACCACTTGCCCAACGAGCAACTTGCTTACCTTGAATAGGAAGGCTTACTTTCCTTCAGTGTAAAAAAGAGAAGTTATACAGTACAGTAGTTGGTATAGGGATGGATGCTTCTCTCTTGCATATTGCAATGGTCACTAACGGCAGGACTACAATGTTGAATCCTAACAGCGTGGTAAAATTTGTAAAAAGTTCCTTTACAGTACATCTTATTTTCAGTGTTTTCTATAGGTAGATCCACTCTCTCTAAATTATGTTTTACTCCCGACTGAAATTTCACTTAAGAGAAAAAATGTGGTCCAACTCTTCAATTGCCTCCGATGGTGTAAAACTTTTGCACATGGAGATTTAAGAATTTTAGATACCAGTTTCTCTCTTTTGAGAAAATTTATGAGTATCTGCTGTGCTTTGAATATTGTTCCCTGGTTTAATTCTAATCAGCTGACTTACTTCACAAGTATTTGGATAAAAATTTAATTAAATATCTATTCAAGATCTTGATAAACCAGATCACAATATACCGCCCTCTGCATAGTAGTACTAGATATGCTATTAATTATAGTAAGGAATGTTTTGATTTTTTTTTGTGAGGCTCAGTACGAGATTTTTCTAGAATTTTTTTCGAGCAGTGACCAAATTTAAGTCATATACTGTAGTTATAAATTCAAAAGTTCTGACTGGTTACCCAGTAGTTGCATGTCTCATTTCATTTTTTTATTTTTCTTCATTTGTTTTCTATTAATTTATCTAGTTGTAATAGTAAATGCGTTATTTCAATATTTCTCCTTTTGTATTCTGCTGCTTACCCTGTGAGAGCCCTTTTCCAACTAGGGATGCAGCTTGGCTAGAGTTGAAGAGAAGGCTTAGGATAACTCATCTTCGTTTACTCGGAAAGTGAATAGATTAGCACCCAGGTTTGCATTGTAAGACTCTTCTTTGCCATGACCAGGAGAAAATTTTGAGAAATGATTCTCTCAATAAGACTGTTAGAGCAATTTTATAAGTATACCATCGACATTTGAAAAGTGTTAGTACTTCATAGATCAGGAGCATTGTTGATTATTTACTCTGGAAGCTACAGAGAATTTTGCTCACAGTATCACAAGGGAGGCCGCCCATTCACCCAACATCTTCAAATCTAGAGATATTTATCTATGACTTACAAATATATGATGTTGATTATTCGGTGATTGTGTTGTGCACCAGTTGTAAAGAGCTATACAATGATTGTATAAAGGTAATTGCAAATTTAATTCAAGTACAGAGCGCACAGATTCAGTTATTTACAGAACTGACACATTTTCCAGTATCCATTGAGGACGAAGGTAACATCTCTCACTACACTTTCTGTATGATAACTCCGTATGGGGTTAGTTCCGTCAGTGAACCTCATGCGGTGCACTGTAGGCATTACTTAAGGTTCTTTGCAGCGTGCCTCCGGCCCCCCAGCTGCAACCAATTTCGTTCCTTTTACTATACCTCCTTTCATATACTTTCTTCATCTTACTTTCGACCCTCTCCCAACACTTGATTCATAGTGCAACCGCGAGGTTTTCCTCGTAGGTCCCAGTGCTTGGTCTTTGGCCTAAATTTTATATTTAACTTAGGAGTTCTTGGTTAGCCCTGCCCTTCCCAATTTGGTAATGAGCTAAATAGTCTATATTGGCGACAAGTGTTAAGGAAGGTTCTTTTCTCAGAAGGAGTTAGTGTGAAATAGGAGGCATTTTTCTGAGCCTCTCCTGTTCTCGGGGAGAATTTTACTGACAGCTAACCCGAATCATGGGCTTCAGCGAGATGAGACACAATTGTCTTTTGCTTAATTTGATCTGGCATCTGTAGCATCTGTTAACATCGTGGATATCCTAACTAAAATAGTAAGCTCATCAGTTTGTTGAGTTATAAGCACAAGGAACCCTCTAATATCCGGTTTTAAAGTTCATTTACTTTTCAAGTAGGTGACAAATAATATCTAGTTATCCACAAGATGTCAACCACTGTCATCAGATATTAGTTTCTGGTTCAGTTAACATGGGTACTGCCATGGACAGAGGTGATTTTATTAGCCTTGTGCTGCCTTTTTAAATCACCCAGTTTCTCGAGTTGCCTGCCAAGAGATGCCCTGTGGTCATGGATTAATTTCTTGTGAAGTCCGTCCTCTCTCGGGCTATTCTTTAGAAAGGTGTGAACAGAGCATGTGCATGAATTGGAAGGAAGAATCTACGTATGGGTAATAAAAAAGCAAGATGGATATTTGCTCTTCTTTAGGCAATAAGCAACAATGAATTCATGAAGAGAAATGGTTCTTTCAAAAAGAAAGGAGACTGAAGAGTCTCGCTTAGATTGCTAAGACTCGTGGTAGCAATGCATTGAAATACCTAGACCGTGTATACAGCAAAGAAACTGCTGATCGAGACGCTGTGTGTAGTCTCTTGGTTACAGATAAAGATATGAAAGTAGCACAGAGAAGGCTCGGAATTCGGGAAACCATGGAGAAAAACGCATACCCGAACCAAATAGATATTTTGGCAAAATTTCGGTTGGGGCTGAAATTATAGAAATGGGCAGGCTAATGACCTAAGGTGCTGTAGATAAGCTGACATCAATTTTCTATGTGGTTCAAGTTATTTAACGGCCGTTAGTTAACAATAAACTCCCAAGCCTTCTTTGGAATATTACTGCAGAGGGCAATTACAACTCAGAAGGGGTTGGAGTTTCGTTTATAGAAAGAAACTGGCGTGATCCTGGGAGACTTCTTGGGTAAGTATCGGTACTAGTGCCGCAGATCGAAAAAGAATTCATGCATAATATAGTCTTTAGGTCAGGACCACGTACGTAATGCATATGGAGGCGGCAATAATGAAAGGAGTTGCCCCACTGGTGAAACCTCGGAGAACGGAATAATAAAACAGGTTATATTGCAGGATATCACAGACCGTTGCTTGGAAGTCAAAGTCAAGATGGATAATATCTCTAGGTGTGGGATGTTTGACAGACAGCGGTAATAAAATGTAAGTTACTGGGGCAATTTAATGTTAAAAAGGGCAGCTCATACCTTAAAGAAAGAGTTGAATGAAAGAGCAGGACCCATTAAGGTTCTGGAAAGAGTGAGAAGCCTGGTTCATCATCACACTTTATCTTTATAGTAAGGTTTCAGTATATTCAAGGGAGCAGGACAAAGAAAATTCCAACAGACTTTTGCTGATAAGTATTCCCGAGAGGGGAAAAAATTAGTTAGCCATGAGGTTCGAAGGCAACAGAAGGTAGTCTAATAAATATATTCATCCCATATAAGAAAAAGAAACGATCGAGATATCCAAAGTCGTCTTTTATGTTTCCGGTAAATGATTTATGTTCAGATAAAAATGACACATCCACTCGCACATTCATATAGACGCAGTGCGTGGCCTTAGGCCTAAAATTTATATTCATCCAAATGGATAGAAACTAAAATTTCCAGTCACCGGTAGACGGAAATAATCTTAGCTAAGCAACCTGTGTAAAGTTACACGGGCAAGCAGATAAAAAATCGAATTGAAAGGACGTTCATAAAGGCCTATTTGATGCAGGGCTACTATTATTTATGTAAAATTATTTTACCATTTGTAAAAAATTCCTTTCGTCGTCAAATATATGTATATTATCTCATTTTCAAATTAGAAGTCAAAATGTCACTACTGTTTATTCCCAAAAGATCTGCAGCAACAACTTTTCATAGGAAAGCACAAAAGACCATCCCAAATTTTAGTAACCCTATTCCCCAACGTTAAGGATCCTGAAAGGGTATCATTTTGAAAGAAAGTTATAGCTCTATACTATATACATATAATCTTTTGTGTTTTAGAATATGCATTAAACTAAGAAATTAAAATAAATGTCAACAATGATAAGAAATGATAACACAACGTAAGTTTGAATAAAATATTGGAACCAGGTAAAAGCCTTCAGTTCACCTTTCAAAGTTTCAGGCTTCAGCCGTCGTCTTTCCTTTCGTACAACGTCACTTAAAGACGCGTGAGGACCAGTGTTCCCCCTTGTTTTTTTTTGGCTGGAAAAGAATCCAAGACCGTTTAAAGTAAGATAATTGAATGTTTGTGTTAATGGTAGAGTGATTGTAAGTTTAGGCTGTAGTTTTAGTGTAAATTAGGTAGTTCGAATCAAATTTAACTGTCTAAAACAGTGTTTCTCTAGTTTCGGAGAGAACTATGGTAGGCTTATCTAAATGTAAGTTTTTACCACCAACAAAAGGCTTCCTAGGCCTAAGCTTACCCCCAACCATGGGCAAGAGAACTTTCAACATGAGCTACTCTAGACTAACACATGTTCTCTATTAGTTATCTTGCATGAGATACGTCACAGACAAATATTTTGTAATAAACTGATTGGACCAGAAGCTAAAAATTAAATAGATATCTTCAGGATACCAAGAGGCAAAGTTCTCATAGACTGGGTCTAGTCTCTCCAGTGAAATCATACAGCAGGCCTATTAATTCCTATTGATTACCTGTTGGGATCCCTCAGAGGGAGACTGTTTTTGTATGGAAAGAAACGAAAACGATTGAAGGTATTTTCGTTTCAACCACTGCAGTATTTTAGTTAAATTTCACTTTACTCCATTAATGCATTTTACACTATTAGGATTGCATTTTACACCATTATTGCATTTTACATCATTATGATTGATTTTACACCATTAGGATTGCATTTTATACCATTACCTATTGCATTTTACACCACTAGGATTATATTTTACACCATTATTGCATTTTACACCATGAGGATTGCATTTTACACCATTAGGTAGCCTATAGCATTTTACCCTTGATGTTATTCCGGTAAATCTTAATAATAACTCCGCGTTGGGTATTTCTTTGGAAATTACAGTTTCCTATAGTATTCGGGTTTCTTATTAAGAATTTACAGTTCTTTTTGGGCGGTTGACTGTAATTAACCCCCAGGGGCCAGTACTCAACACGGCGAAATACATTGGATGACCCAAACCCTAGTGGATGTCGTAATCGCGGTTACGTTCCTTGCAGTCCACGCGGTTATTCTTTAGAATTACCATTGTACCTTATTATCATATGTTTTGGTATGAACTAAAAATGCTTCTGACATTTGGTTCGTTTGAAAATTAGTTAGTTACAGAGATAGGTAGTGGACCCCACCCTGTATCCTACAAAGCAGGGTGGATCCACAGTGGGAAAGCAGGGTTTTTGGGCTGGGGGAAAATACTAACTAGTAAAATGAGGGCATTGATGTAACCAAATCTGACCAAGGATGGAAGGGAATTACTTAGGTTAACTCCCTACTTATCTTGGGAGCCGTATCCAAGTCTCCCTAGCCTGGGGGGTTGCGCTCCCCCCCTCCTGGACTAATATTTAAGCCAGCCTAAGAAGCCAGGTCCTTACAGGCTTTGCTCCCGTGGTGGACCCCCAAACCTAACCCATCTTAGGGGATAATAGGGATCAGGGATCTATTATGAATGTTAAAGATCTCTATTGAAATGCAACTTATGAAAAAGTGACAAACAAGACACGATCCATCGATGGTCCAAATCACCATACATCATTGGAAAAAACAAAAAAAATGCCAGAAGCAACTGGTTGACATGGTGGGGGCAGGCACGTCTTGTAAGGCAAAAGAAATTTGCCAGGTTTTCCACAACTGGGGGAGGACAGTCCAGATGAAGGTATTTCTAGCTAATGACCCCACACCTGTTTTTACCTTGGAAATTGATTTTTCCTACAGTTTTAGTGCTTTGGTGAAGCAGTATTAATCATTTGGAGGTCAATTGTTATTTGCGTATCTCTACCCAATAATGATGGGTGACTGGGAATTCTGGGTGTTGGGTGGGAGAGAACGCACGTAAACAGAGCGGCCATGTTTATGTTCTGTTAGAGGGTGATTGATATGCAAACCCTCAGGGAGCCGTATGTTCCCTGGAAGGGATTGGCCGAGCAATGGTGGGGTACCCTGGTGGGGTACCCGGGGGGGGGGGGGGGGGGTTGAAGGATGAAGTAGTAGAAGGTACAAGTTGGTATACGTAGAAGGGGTAGGGGTGTTAGGTTGAAAGACATACTATGAGATTCACAGCTGGTGTCCCTTTGTTTTTCCGAAATAAAATTTTATCAATGCACCTGATAAAGATGACACTGTCACTGGGTATTGGTAATTATAAGAGTAACACCAACTTTTTGTAGACATTGTCAGCAAACTCAGAGGAATGTCTTCCAAAGGTATAATGACATAACTTACGATGTCATCAACTTGCCTCCTTCTCGATGGATAATTGGCTACTTGTGAAAAAAAAGTCTCTCTGGCAACAATGAAATTCAACCAATACTCCTTGTTTACACTTTATAGTAGTGGTAGTAATAGTAGTAGTAAATAGGATTTATGCCATGAGGTCGAGTGCTAGAATCCTTGAAGAAAGGGTTTCCACAAGTAATCCGAGAAATTACTTTCTATCACCATTTCTCCATTGAAAAATTATATACATAATTAAAAATCAATTAACAAAGCGAAGAAAACGTTGCAATTCGTCCTAACTCCTTTGATATTTTTCCTAATATGACTGACAATCATTGTAATATATAGTATATATAATTATCTTTCTGGACCTTATGGAAGTCAACAAATTACAAGAACTTAGTAGCCTTAGATGTGCGGGTGTACTCCTTTCCCAAAAATGGGCCCTATTATTCATTTACCTGTTCAAGCTTAGGTAGGGTTTGCCACGAACCGCCTCACTTTTAAACAATTGTGCAAGTCGAATTACGAAAGCTGTCCTGCAACCACGGCGACAGTGACAAGGTACAACTATTCATTCACAATTTCAGAGAGAGCTGTTTGTTGTCATCACCTTGTGGGAGGAGTCGGGGCGGCATATGTTTGTCACATATAACTTTGAACCCATACATCAGTGTTCCGCCACTGGCTTCGGCTGCTTTATTTTACTCGTATGAATATACTTTTTTCTAATATAAATAATAAAGAATGTTATGAATATACTTTTTTCTAAGATAAATAATAATGAATGCTGCCGAAAATTAGGCAGGGATGTAAAGTACATCCTAAGTAATATCTTTGTCAAATGCACAGAAAAAAAGTTATTCCGAAAAAACCGGGACAAAGGCTCTGAATCTCATAGTAGATGTAAATAACAATTGATCAATAAAGACTACTTCTACATCAAAAGCACTAAAACTGTAGGAAAAATAAATTTAAAAGGTAAAAGCAGGCATAGAGACATCACTTAGAATGACCTCACCAAGAATAAGGTTTGAACAATGACTCTAATTCACAAAAACACATACCTTAAGCAATGAACGTGCAAGTCATCATTCGTTTCTCATGTGGGGTGGGCAAAAACCCAATGTTCTCAATGAAAATTGCGTAACGACGTTATTATGTAAATATTTTTAGTATATAAACTGAAATCTCGTTAATTAACACACCTGTAATCACTTTGAATGGGGAACGGCTACTTTAAGAATAAAAAGACCATGGTGTTGACTGGACCGTAACTCATAGTTAACTAAAGTAAAAAACTAAATTGGCTTAGTTGTACTGGATGGGTGACCAGGCCTGTGATTGGCCAAAAGAATGTTGGGGGTTTGTTTAAGGGGGTGGCAGAATGGCAATTTTAAAGATTCTTGGCAAGAAGGGTTGTACTGGCAAGAGGTAATGTTGCGCTGCACGCACTCGCCACGGGTTACAGGTTTTAATGTGATTGGTTAGATTCATGTTCATCGGTCTATCCCCCTCCCACTTAGAAGTCGGTGTGTGAACCAAAAGCTCCCCTATAACATGGCACATGCTCTGTAACATGTAGTAATAGCAGCTGAACTCTGACTGTGAAACGGCTACATTCTCGGTTTAGTTCTCATGTATTTTAGTTTGTATTTCGTGAAACAAATGTCATATTGAACAAGGTGATTTATCCCACCCATAACCCCGCTTTCCCATCGGTCCCCCTTACCGTCGGATAAAATTCTGGGTAATAATTCTCCCTGTGGTCTCCCCTACCCAAAGCCCTACATTTCCAACGGGGCCCCCTTACCATAGAGTAGAGTTCTAAGGTAAATTACAAGTTAATTCAGCTGACCCCAAAAACTAACAGTTAATTGTTAATAAACAACTGAAATACTATAGGAAACTGCAAATTCAAAAGATGGATTTAGAATTGTAGCACTAGAAGGAAGAGATTAGGTAAACATGAAGGCACGTTTTTGATAATCCACCAAACAACTTTTGCTCTCTCATCAGCCTGTCCAACAAACTTAAAAAAAAAACATTTTGGAAAAACAGGAAAGTGAATGAAAAAGAGGATAAATGCCCAATTGTACCCTCAAAGGAACTCAAACCCAAGACCATGGAAGGCCACGGTACAATATATGGCACAGTCCAAGGTTGGAGAACAAGATTTGTATTCAGGGTAGCCTAGCTTTATTCTAGAAGGGTTGCCTACCAAGAGTTCCTTCTACCCACTGCACAGTGGGCCAGAATGGGACTTGAAGGGACAAAAATACTTTCAGTGCAAAAACTAGCTTTATTTGGGATTAACCTTATTCTAAACCATTATAAAAGGAAAAAAAATATCAAAGTACAAATCAGTGATTTTGAGCACATATATTCTGTAATATGGCAATTTGTCGAAAATTGCATTTTTCCTAACTATACAAACCTGAGGTCCTTTAACAATAGGAAGTAGCTAGCGGCAGCTGGAACGGTCGTAAGCTTCGAACAAGGGGAGAACGGTAGTTAACTGCTTGTCCAACAGTGTGCGCGCCCGCGCGCCTGAGAGGTGAAGAATCACTTTTGCTTTAGGCCCATGCAAAAAAATGCAGAGTGAGGGGTGGCATGAGGCGGGACTATATGTAAAGGACCTCAGGTTTGTATAGTTAGGAAAAATACAATTTTCGACAAATGGCCATTTGTTCCGACACGAATACAAACCCTCGGTCCTTTAACAATAGGAAGACTCACTTCTTGGTGGGAGGAATCTGAGTCTTTTTGGTGAACAGGCTGGTGTTCGTCCAACCTTGGAATGCCTCTGTCCGATTGATCGGGGTGTGCACCGCAGAATCAATGGTCAGACCTCTGGGCCAAGTACTAAGAGAGAGGCAAGCGTATCTCTTCGTACCAGCAAGCAAGAACTTGTTCCTGTTTGCAAGAGGCAACATAAAGTATGGGTTTGTCTCAAGCTGGCATCCACTTCCTCCCCCTTGTTGGAGGAAGTGGTGGATATATGCTCCTATCCCTAGTGAAAGGGATAGGATGGGGCTCTGTTGAGTAGCTCACCTGCATCTCGTCCTTATCCAGCAGGGTGACGACCGTGTCCCTCTACCCGCAGGTAGAGGGGAAGAAAAAGATGGGAAGAGGAGCCAGTCACTCTCTCATTCACTCATCCATTCTTACGGTCACACCAGGACTCGATGCTATTCAGCCTGCGAGAGTCTGGGTTCGCTACACAACGTGTTGAGCAGCCACCACGGGTCCCAAGGAAAAAGATCCAAGGACCTGTGGGCAATATCCCGAAGGTAGAAGGAGGTACATGTGGTCTGGTTGGACCAGACCCCTGCCTTCAGTACCTGCGCCATGGAGAAGTTCTTGCGGACAAAGCAGCATCTCCTTCGCATCGAAGGTGGTGAAGTCCATTAGGGAGGGGATTGTGAAGGACTCGAACCGATCGTCAGGGACCGAAGGGTTCTGAGTCTTCGCTACGAAGTTCGGTACGAAATAGAGCGTCACGGATCCCCATCCCCTGGATGCTTGACTTCGCAGGAAAAGTCATGCAGTTCCCTCAGAGGAAAAGAAGGGAATAGTCGCATGACCTATCCCTCTTCTCGACTTCGGTGATGTCCAGTACCCATACTGGTCTGTCCGTCTGCAACGAAGAGTCTCGTATCCTCCTATCCCCATGCAGCGAAGTTCTCGGTAGTGGATAGGACACCGACACTCCATGGTGGGTGTCGATGGTATGGGTACTGTGACAAGCCATTAAGACGAAGTAATGATTGCTCTGTAACAACCGAACTAAGTCCACAGCGTAGTTCGTAACTGACTCGGGCGCTCTGACAGCTGCCGACTGACTGGTTCGGTATCGGAAGTGAGGCAAGTTGTCCAAGCATCCGAGTAAGTCACGTGACCTTCGCCTTTTAAAGGGTTATGCCGAGAGACCAAACAAATAATGTATTTGTTTGTCACCAATGCCGGACGGCGAGGTGATGATTCTCTTAAGGCATATGCTCAAAAGGCGAAAGTCAATTGCCGTCTAGAGACATAGGTCCCTGAAGGCAAGACACACTCATAGTAGTTGAATCTCAGCTAAGGAGAAACAACACTATGTGCCGTTGAAGACAAAAGTAGGCAATGAATGCAACCTACGTCTTCCAGCTGAATCGAGAGAAGGAATCTCAAGATTCTGAACCTGTGCTTACAAATGACTGAAAACGCTAACCGCTATTTCATTGCTGTCCGGTGAGAAGTCGTAGTTGCAATGAAAGCGGGGCATCCTTCAGTAATGAAAACACAGGGGAGTACTGCCTGAAGAACTGCTTCTCATGGGCTGAACGTTTGGAAGTAGAGCTGGCAGGTCTGGGAGAAAACGATGTCTTTCAATACATCTGCTAATCCGGGGTGAACAATGAACAATTGCACACCTCTGAATACGAGATATTTTGAGGACAAACTCAGATTCCGCAAAAATCATTCGCATTATCCCAGTGCGATGCAGCAAGAGACTATTACAGAATTCTGTTACCGTGCGGTAAACAGAAAGATGAAAGTCAAAGAGATATCTGTTGTAAATTCTCGCAATACTGAAGGCGATGAATTCGAGTGTCACAGCAATAGATGGTCATTCATGTATGCGAGAATCCCCGTTAATCAGAGACTTAAGTCCGTGATTGTTGGGCAGAGATACGGTTGGTATTCAATCAAAGCAGGGGAGAAAGACATAACCAATCGTGCATCTCGAAGCGGCAGCTGGTACTGAGTTGCCTCGGGCAATTCAATACGCAGTAGCTGTCGCTGACTTGTCATCCTGAGTTGCCAGGTAATCCATTCCACAAAGGAATGCGCTCGGCTAGAACCAACGAGCATAAAAAGATATGCTCGAGCAATATATTTAGGCGAAACGAATTTCGGTAAATACAAAAGCTGAAATGGTGTTGTCATGACAAAACCATAAGTATATAAAATTGAAACTGGAAACTCCTGGGAGGTTGCAGGCAACCCCGAGTTGCAGTTCAATTAGAATACTCCTCGTCTAAGTCGCAATCCTTAGAGTAACTAGGATATGTGCCTACCCCTCGGACAATTCAACTGCTTAGCAGAATAATGTCGCGAGGTTAATATACGTAGTATATTTGTAGGATTCTGAACAACGATCTCCATCCTAAATTATTTTCCTTCAAGAAAACAAAATAAGGATTGAAGATCGACCACCTTCAATCTCTAACAAAGAGAGCGAAGGAGAAGTCTTCCCCGAAGGAAAGCTTCAATGGTGAACAGAATACCGAAGACGATAGTTCAACCCAAACTGGATGTTCCTGTCCGTTCTCTCTATTCCAGGGTTGGCCGCCTACTGTGAGATATCTTCCTTCGGCGGCAGTCTTCTTCTAACGCTAAGAATTCCAGGAATTCGAGCATTCGGCGAGATCCCCGATTATCGTGGTAACAATTATCGGGAATACTCGTCTAACTCCCTTTGGACAGTGGTCTCGCCTGTGTGCTAGAAATTCCGCAGAATTCTAAGCACCCAGCGAAACCCCCACCAGATTCGTTAAACGAATATCGGTTGGTGGTCCTCTCGATTCCCGTAGAAATCGGAGATGGTGCAGGGTCCCTCCTCCACCACCGGGGTTACGTCAGGTAGGACCCGAAGGTCCCCCTGGTATCGCAGATCCTACAGAGACTTCTCTGTAGGATCTTACCCCTTTCCCTCGTAGCCGTAAGGAGAGAGGGAATGGGGGAGGAAATGGATATTGCTCGCCTTTCCAGCGGAACTAGCATTTGGAGACGAGAGTAGGAGCAGCCATCACCTTGCGGCGATGGCCTTCCTCCCAACCCCCCCCCCCCCCCCTCCCCCCCGCTTGAGGAGGGTTACGAACTCGTACTGTAGATAAGCATCTGCCACCACTGTGAACGTCGTCTGGGTGGGGCTGATCGACACCTGACAGGAGAGCCAAAACCGTCCTCTGACTCATTCCAGTCCTCGTCGAGATTGAAACCTCTCAGGAGGACCGATGGAGGGGGAAGAAGAGCTGCAATACTCCGAAAAAACGCCGCTGTCGCGGCAGAGGAGGTGGAAGTAGCTTGCCCGACCGGCTAGACCTGAGCGAGCCTTCTTGTCCGGAGACGAGAGGCTCTACCTGGTTCAGAACTGAGTCGAGAAGCTCTTATCGCGGCAAGCCCACCATCAGTCTGGTTCCCTACTTCGGGCTCCAGAACGACTTGAGCCGTAACGTGGCCCTTCTGGTGGGAGCGGCGATGATTTGCAAAGGTCGTTGTGCTGACGAATCAGCGCAATAACCTCGGTCAAGCTCCTCTGGATCTCGGAAGTCACAGCATCTTGCGGAGTGAGACCGTCAAGCCCCTCGAACAAGAGCATATTCCGAGAACCTCCCCTTCAGGAGGGGGAACAGCTACAGACCCCTCTCGATCTCCTCCTGCCACTTGCGCGTACGTCCTGGTCGGTCCAAAGATCGTACCTGGTACTTACGGCGTCATGACGGGATCGTGCGGGGCATGCCCCTCACGATCACTCCGCTGTGCCTCGCTCTTCCTGGTGCAAACCGAGGAAGTTGCAGGCACGGGAGAGGAAGACATGACGCTCCTCTTTCGCTCGCTGGCAGAACCAGTGGGCTTGGAGGGCTGCAGGCGATCGCCAACTTGCAGGCCTAGTCGAGCCGTTTCCCAGGGAAACGGCTGGACCGAGAACAGCGGCCCCGATCTCGTGTGTAGAGGAGCTGCTGCTGGTCCCCCAATCCGCCTGGTCCCTGTGGGAGCGGCGGTCAGGAGACCTGCAGAGACCACTGTCGCGGTGAGACCGGTGCGTGTCCTCGCGGCGCGTCATACCGCTGGTACCAGCCGAGGCTGGCACCAACGATCGGGAGGGGGGAACCTCTTCCCAGCCTCAGTCCGTGGCTGGTCAGAGACAGTCACGTCTACCGGGTTACCAGTTGGTCGCTGAGAGAGCGGCTGCTGGCCTGGCGAGAGTCACATGAGCGGCTCTCACCAGCTTCTGCTCTGTGCCACGGTCCTGGCGCCAAGCGAACTCTGGCGCCAAAATTTTGGCTATACGCTCTCCTGCGGGAGATTGTATACTCGGAACTTCTTGCGAACGAGAGACCGAGCCGGAACCTGGCGTAGCGGCAGCGCCGCAAACACCAGGCGAGGAAGTACCGGTGGTAGTCGGTACGCCTCTGGTCCCCGTCTTCTTCTTCCTTACTGAAGGGGAGACGGGCCCTGTTCCCGAAAGAGCAGGAGGACCGGCAGAAGAACCCCCCCGTCCCACGGGAGTGGAACGAGCCCTTAGAAGTTCCCAAAGGAGCCTTCTTAGGGGGGAAACCCGGTTTACCAGCTGGTCGCTGCGAAAGCGGCCGCTGGCCTGGCGAGAGTCGCCTGAGTGGCTCTCACCAGCCTTCTGCTCCGTGCCGCGGTCTTGGCGCTGAGCGAACTCTGGCGCCGAAACTTTGGCTGCACGATCTCCCGAGGGACCCGAGGGAGAGCGTACACTCGGGATCTCTCGCGAACGAGAGACCGAGCCGGAACCTGGCGTAGCGGCATCGCCGCTAGCACCAGGCGAGGAAGTACCAGTGCTAACCGGTACTCCTCTGGTCCCCGTCTATCTCTTCCTTACGGAAGGGGAAACAGGCCCCGTTCCCGAAGGAGCAGGAGGACCAGCAGATGGACCCCGTCCCACCGGGGTGGGATGGGCCCTTAGAAGTTCCCGAAGGAGACTTCTTAGGGGGGGAGGCAGCCTTCTTCTTCTTTGGCTTATGGGCCTTAGAAGTCGAAGGGGAAGAGGCAGCAGCAGACGATGAAGACGAAGATGACACCTTCCTCTTCTTCTTCCTCTTCCTCGTCAGCTCACGCAGGACAGTCGTCAGGTCCTCCATCCAGGCCGGAGCCGGGGCTATTGCTGAAGCAACACGGCCCGACTGCACCTGTCCGGAAGGACCTGGGACTGGAGAAGACACACCGTGGGCAGGACCAGCATGGACAGGTGCAGGAACCAGGAGCGACAGGTACAGCAACCAGCTCAGGAGTGGCAGGAACAGGGGCAGCGGTAGACACAGAAGGGACAGCCAAGCCAGCAGCGGGAACCACATCAGCGGCAGGTACGGCAGGCCCAGCCATCGCCTCGTAGAATCATCAGCAGCCAGCGGGAACCTGGGTTCTGGCGGCCGGTCCAGGGGCGAGCTGCTGGAACAGCGGAAGTCTAGGGCAGGCAACACGAAGAACACAGGCGGCGGCGGCGGCATACCCCCCCTCGGTACGGCGGCGACTGGCCCTAGTGGCGGCAGACGGCGTCACCGACACAGCATTGGGAGTGTAGACCAGGCTGGGGGGAGCAGCATAAGCGGCCGTGGAGGTAGTAGTGGAGACCGCTCCATGGTTCACCACCCCAGACCTCGCTAGACGCTGCAGCAGCCCGTGGATGCTAGGCACGCCCTGCCACCGCAGTGATCCATACCTGTCCAAGGTCGTCTCCCACGGATGTAGCACCTGCGGTAGCACAGACAGATTAGTGAGAGGGGTTCCCTCACGCACGGGGGGGGGGGGGGGGAGACATGCCCCACACCGAACGCAAGGAAGACTCCAAATACAAAATACAACGAGGAAGCTGAGCGGGGGCCAGGAAAGAAGACGAAGAATCAGATACCAAGGGAGTCGCGGGAGAGCTTTCCGACGACTTCCTGGCAGACCTTCGCTTCCCCTACCCCCGCACAGCAGTGAAAAGTAATATGAAAATGAAACAGAATACTGCACTTGCGATTCACTTCATAGAACTTAAAGGGGGAAGGATCAATTCCCGGGTAAGAGTGGAAACTTGATCTATAATATGATGCTATCATAAAATATATATGAAAATGAAACAGAATACTGCACTTGCGATTTCACTTTCACAGAAAATAATCGTAAGGATCAATTCCCGGGTAAGAGCGAAATTGATCCAAAATTAAAATTGATGCAATTAAATAAATGAAAATGAAAAAGAATACTGCAATTGCGAATCCACTTTCATTGCATTCTATTCATACAAAATAAGAGGCTCGTGCCGAGCGCATTCACGCTCTCGGCAACGAACGCACAGGGCAAAAATATAATGAAAAGAGTACTTACATTTTTCAATTACACACTTTCGCCCAAAATACATGACTCGGCGCGAGCGCGCCCGCCCTCGGCACCGAGACATAATTCAAGGGTATCAATTTCACGAAAAGAGCGGAAACCTCCGCATCTACGGCGATAGCTCCATGTTGGCTCATAATTAAGTAATGAAAATGAAAACTGTGTACTTACAGTTTCATTTTCAAGTCAAACAAACCATTAGTAGAAAACACAATATAAACAAAGCATACGACGATGAAGCGAGCAGAGAGCGATGACGAACACGTCCTTCACACCCGCGGCCGAAAGCAAAAGTGGTTCTTCACCTCTCAGGCGCCCACTGTCGAACAAGCAGTTAACTACCGTTCTCCCCTTGTTCGAAGCTTACGACCGTTCCAGCTGCCGCTAGCTACTTCCTATTGTTAAAGGACCGAGGGTTTGTATTCGTGTCGGAACAATTGGTAATTCTGTAATCCTTATTTTCTTGGGAAATAAGAGAAATCATGGGAACTAAAGCAATAATATCGTAATTGTAATACATTTTGTAGAATGGCCAATAAAGAACATAAAAATACAATAACAAAAAAGCTTCCTTTCAAGAGATTACATCATTGAAATAAGGTAAAAGCAAGTAAAATAAATTATTTGAAGATGATAAGGAATGCAAGAATAAATGCTAAATGGAGAAGCCATTTAGCCTATATAAGAGAAGCGTGTACATGATCTTCAGTTAAGGTACATGTCGCATTATGTTTATGGTCCTTCACTTGATATTTCAGAATCTGTAATGAGGAGCAGTCGAGCTTCATCTGGCAGATCTTTCTTAGATGTGTTTTTTGTTTGATTTCTCATTGATGTTATTAGGGATCGGATGAGCAGAATAACCGTCGCATTAAGTCCTCATTAGTTTCTTTTCTGGATATTTTCGGCAAAATGACTCTTTGAACTTCTTAAAGTCTTTGTTTTTGGCTTCTTGGGCCTCTTCGGAGTAAAGTCCAATTGGCAGATTAAACTGTTCAATCACTGAACCTCCATGAATAAGAATTCTATGCAAACTCTGAGGTGTATAATACCAGTTGTACTCTTCTAAGTAAATTTTAGGGGTATTGATGCAGAAGTGTTTGAATGCTGTGACATTTATATCAAACCCAGATGATAAAGTACACAAGATGATGTGCAAATTCTTCAGCAATTCTATCTTAATTCCAAGAATTTCACTTGATGTTTCAGCAAGCTGAAAAAATCTTCTAGCCGTATTTCCATCATTTGACGTCCCAAAACCTAACTGTTTTGGTATGTCAATCACTGATCCAGTCCTATCACGAAAAGCTTTTTGTATTTTCGATTTTTGTTGCTGAACCTTTGCTTTTTCTTCTTTTGTTCTTGCCTGCCATTTCTTTATAGGCAACTTGTATGACAAGTATAAGCAACATTCCATAGATCTTATCCAGGCATGTAATGTTGATAGTCCATACATGATGCCATCATTTGACAGGGGTCTCTTTGAAACTCTCTATGTCATTCATTAGCTTAGCTGATGCCCCACACAAAGAACAACATTGCATTGAGTTGTTGACAAGGGATAAAGAGGATGCCACTTTTCCATCTATCATTGTAATGCTCACATCATGAATGACGCTAACATCGTTTTTAACTTGAGTTGGTCTAAGTATATGGATAGCATTTTTTAAATATTGCTCTTCCACTATAACCTGTGGAGTTTCCTTCATGAATTTGAACCTTATAGGTCTGCAAAAAATGGGTGATGAGGGCTTATTATTTTTCCATAAGATAATTTTCCCATTAGCTTCTGTCTTTCCACTCGGCTGTAAAGGTACCATACAAGTTACAAATAAACAGGACTCGAAAATTACATCTCGTTCTTGGTTATCACTTCGAATCTGCTTGTAAACACTTTGACCAGTTGTGCCATCAAATCCAACTTTACAAATTAACTTGAACTGCTTTATTTCTAAATCTGTTTCATTCAAAGACACTACTTCAAATATTCTCCTTGTTGTGTGGTCTAGTAAATCTTGTAAGGTCACTTCTGCAGAATAATCAGTTACTAACCAATTTTCAGGAGAAGGTAAGCACTCTTCTTTGGCAGAGCGGACATCGTTGTAAGAAGGAAAAACTTTAGATTTTTTCTCAAGTGTTTTATTCCTCAAATTTTGATAGCTTCATTTGCAGAAAAAGAACACTGATATTTTCTGATGAAGTACATTGGTTTTCAGTAGAAATTTGGGCTAAAGATTTAGCCATTCTTGATTGTCCCTTCTTTCTTAGAACTCTTAATGCAGCATATGTGAGCCTATGAGGAGATATGTTAACAAGCTCTGCAGTTTTCCTTCGTTTTGTTTTCTCGGATGAGCTCTGAAAAATGATATTGTTATGATACAATAAAGTTTCATACACTTACCTGGCAGATATATACTTAGCTATAGTCTCCGTCGTCCCCGACAGAAATTCGAATTTCGCGGCACACGCTACAGGTAGGTAGGTCAGGTGATCTACCTTCCTGCCCTGGGTGGCAGGACTAGGAACCATTCCCGTTTTCTATCAGATTTTCTCTCTTCCACCTGTCTCCTGCGGGGAGGCTGGGTCGGCCATCAATCGTATATATCTGCCAGGTAAGTATGTATGAAACTTTATTGTATCATAACAATATCATTTTCATACATTCAACTTCCCTGTCAGATATATACTTAGCTGATTGGCACCCTTCGGTGGAGGGTAAGAGACAGCTAACTACTGAATAGACAGGTAAACATACGTTGTAGGTATTTATAGACCTTGGTTCCTATCTGTTTAGACGGGGGGTTGACTTCCTAGCTATTGCTTAGGAGTCTGCTTCGTCTCGAGCCTCAGCGAGGATGTGACCTATGGCTAAGAGTTCTTGTGGGTCTGCCGATGGGGTCTTAACCACTTACTCGGCAGAGCCTAACTGGCATTTGTCAATGGGTGCTAATCCACTTATATGACAATATACCTATGCCTATTGGCATAATTAAGGAGCACAACACCGATCCCGATCACCTGATCCTAACACGAGGGTTAATGCTTAATTTGAAAAGAGTTATCCCCAAACTCCTTTCAAAAACCCCAATAAAAATCACTAAGTTAAACTGATAATTAACTCTGTGTCGGCTCCCTCTCCCAGCAATGTATCCGCAGACCCGTATAACCAAGAGAGAAGGATCTCTCGTAGGTTAAATTGACATCCTTCGTGTAATGGGAGGTCAACACAGAGTTGCATCTCCCGTAAGTGACAGCTCATATGTCCTTTATGACATATTGTTATGGCACACACAAGAATTCATAAAAGCTCGCACTTCATGCGCTTTTAATTCTCAGCTATTTGAAGGAATCATTAAGTCACTCTTGAAGTGTTTTAGAGATCCCTCGTTTCAAAGAAGACCAGGGCTTTCCTTGAAATGGATCTCTTCTGGATGAAGCCTGGAGCCTGGCTGGCGCTTCGCGGCTGGCAGGCGCCTGGCACCTGGCTGGCGCCCGTGCCTGGCACCTGGCTGGCGCCCGTGCCTGGCTGGCGCCACGTGCCTGGCTGGCGCCTCGTGCCTGGCTGGCGTCTCGAGCCTGCCTGGTGCCTGGTTGGCGCCTCGCGCCTGGTTGGCCCTGGAAGTCTCTTCGTGCCTGGCTCCTGGCTGGCTCTTTTTAGCGCCTGGAGCCTGGCTGGCTCCTCCCCACTTGCTGGAGCTTCGAGTTTGGTAGAGCCTCGAGGCTGTCTGGCGATGTCCACATCGGACACTCTTATCTGTCCGATTTGTTCGCCTCTAGCGCATCTGCGCCAGGTTGGAGGCCCGCTCTTTCTCCGCATCAGACAATGACAGTGTTCCTTGGAACTGTCTGCCTCTGGCGTTTTTTCGCCTGTTTTGGAATTTGGCGCCTGGTTGGCGCTACATTGTCCGAAAGTCCTGATCAACCACAATAGTTTATCAGGAGACTTGTAGAAGGATGGAAGAAATTCTTCCACTTTGAGCTTTTGGCCTCCCCGGCAAGGGGAGGTGACTGTAGTCAGCTACATCCAGTAGACGATAGGATATCTAACAGTACGAGAGATAAGAGTCTTCCTCCGAGGAGGATCCTTCGTGAGTACTTCCGTTGCTAACGAGATCTCTTCTTACATGTTAATGAGGTTCCTCGTTGCAGAATCTTCCCTATCCTTGCCCGAAGGAAGGGAAGGAGTTTGAAAGTCGAAGGAGACTCCGAGCTGAAATTGGGCGGACCCCTGATTTCTTAGCTCTATATGTATCCCTCTGAAAACCTTCTGGGAAGCATTTCGAGCCCTCATTGCATCCCAAATACTCTGTAGGCAAACGTTTAAACCATTTCTTCTTTTGTAGAAGAAAACGTAAGAACCCTGCCTGGACAACGAAACTTCTATCTGAAAGCGTCGAGTTAGGAATAAAGGGTTTTAGTTCTTTTGCCAGACATATATGCTGGCAAGAACCCATTGCCGAGTCTCCATTGAATCTGATGCGAGATTGCACTGCACAAAAAAAAATTCACTTGCCTTTTTGGTCGTCTATGACCAAGAGAAACAAAGAATTCCCTCATAAAATTTCTCAAAGAAGTTTGATGAGGAGCAGTTCCATCTTGTCGGAACACAGAATCTGAGGCCCCAAAAAGATCCCATTCAAAGTACATGATATCCTACTCTTGTCGTATTGAGGTATCGTATAAGATCCCGAAGGTCTAAATTCTCTGCTATCTCTAATTCCCCTTGTAGAGACAGAGTATAGCCTTTTACTGCGTTCTTTGATAGCAGATATATACAAAGGTGATTCTTCCCTCTGAAAGGGAAGAAAAACCGCTATGTGGTTCACAGAGGTATCGGAAGAGGACAGTTTCCCCCTTCCATCTAGCACGATCTGCAGCAATTCTATGTCTTGACCACGAATCTTGTCTTTTACCTTGAAAAATCCTCTCATTCATGTCTACTTCTGGTCAGTCTGCACGCAGACAGACTCAGAGTGGAGAGGTTGTTCAGGTCCCTTTATAATAGATTCTGATAGAATATCCAGACTCTCTTGGAAAAGCCTTCCGAAACATGCTGTGAGAAGGGCCAAGAGAAACAATGAATTTCCTCATAAAATTCCTAAAAGAAGCTTGATGAGGAGAAGTTCCGTCTTGCCGGAACAACGGAATTTGCGGGCTATGAAAGAATCCCAACTCGAAGCACATGATATCCTCGTCTTAGTCTTATTGATGTACCATATAAGATCCGAAAATAAGATGTACCATATAAGATCCGAAGATCTTAGGTCTTTGCTATCTCTAAGTCCCTTTGTAGAGACAGAGTATAGCCTGGTACTGTATTCTTTGATAGCAGATATATACAAAGGTGATTCTTCTCTCAGAAAGGGAAGAAAAACCGCCGTGCGGGTCCCAGATCGAACCCTCCCCCCCAAGTAAGACGGGGAACGAACTCAGGCACGAACCGTGAAGTTACCAAGCCTTCTGTACGAGAGGCTAATGAACCCTTCGGTTAAAACCCGCTAAATCTAGAAATTATCAAGTCCAAATAAGTTTGTCTTGGTATCCGGCACCCTTTCGTATGTCTGTTTTTTCTAGAGACTCCAGCAAGGTAGTGACCTGTAAAGCTGTTGAGTTCTAGAGGATCTGTCAACTGGAACTTGACCAAAATGCAACTAGATCCTAACTACAGACATCGAATTCGGGTAATGCATTCCTAGAGATGCCAGCAAGGACGTGACCTGTGTACCTGGTGCTCTCTAATGAACTGTCACGGGGAGCGTGACCACAATGTGACAGATCATATAGGTGTTGTTTAGACACCGAATGCTGTTTATGCTTCACTAGAGTTGCCAGCAAGGACGTGACCTATGTAGCTGGTGCGCTCTAGATGATTTGTCAACTGGGACGTGACCACAATGTGACAAAACCATTTTACCCTTCTATGAGGGCGAAGCAAAAACATTACCATTATTTCCATTTTTGGTAGGAAAAAACTTTACAAGCGTAATATAGTCCATTCAGGGAAACAAAATTCTGCCCAAAGAAAATGGTTCCCATCAGACTCATCCATCTTCTCACTAAGCATGTTCTCTAGTAAGCTATGCTTTCGTAAGCATGAGAGCAATAAATAATATAGTGATCTGCTGCGTTAGAATCCTTTAATAATGTTACCTTACGGTAAACAGCATTGAAAGGTTGCAATATCTTTCTTATTGAAAGCTTCTTAGCAAAACGCAGACAATATTTTATTCATGTTAGCTTATCTATCCCCTCAATCCGAGGCTAAGACCGTGATTGTAGGGGAGAGATACGGTTAGTTAGTCCATCCCGCAGGAGAGAGAGATGTAAGCGACCGCTCATGACCGAGAACTAGATGGTACTGCGATGGTCTATGCGGTAGCAGTCTCCGTTAGCCGTCTGGCCTTACTCTTCCAGAGTTGCCAGCTACTCCATTCAATAACGGAATCTTATAAAATAAGTATCGAGCTTCAGGAAGTTCTCATTAATGCATATTTAAGTGAAACAAGACTTCGTTAAATCTAGAAGCTGAGTCGGTGTTGTCTTAACAATCCCTTTAAGAGTAGTCCTTCCTAGGAAACTCCTGGAAGGATACGGGTAATTGAGTTGCACACCAAAGAGGTAACTATGGTATGCGCTTATGACTTGACCGTACCGTATTCTCACATAGCAGATTCTCTACTACCTTCTTTCCCTGCTGAGGCAGATAGAGAAAGGAAAATTTTTACTATCTTCGTTCTTTTCGTTAAAAGAACGATAGAAAGAGTATATATATATCTCCTTAAGGAAGGAAGTTAATCCAGGAAGTCTTTAAATCTTCGTAATTTCCTCAGAAATCACGGAAGAGACAGAATTCCTGTTCATATCTAGGGTTTACGGAAGGAAATTGATATTTCCTTTCCGCCATCATACCCGAACGCCGATGAGATTCTTATTAAGAAAAACTCCCAAAGCTCTTGCCTCTTCATAACGAGGGAAGAGCATGAATGAAGGAGAGAGTCTGCATTGAGAGGAACTGCCTATCACAGCAGTCTTCTGAATATTGGATAAGGGCTTCTCTTAGTATCAGAATCCTTCTGACAAAAGCGATGGCCGCCTGTGCGACATCTTGCACCTTTGCCAGGAGAAAGTTGATCAAGTTAAAAACTCAAAGAGGAGCCTCACGACTGACCTCTCTCTCATAAGGAGATTTGGCGCCTGGATAGTTCCGCGCGCGTGGAATGTTCCGCATGCTAGAAAGGCGACTCTCTCCTGGAACGTTCCGCTTGCGTGGAAAGTCCCGTCCGCCTTGATAGTTCCGAGCGCCTACTAGGCTCCTTTTGGAAGGAGCCTCTTGCCCGGAAACGTTCCATGGAAGGATCCTTCTGTTTGCCACTCTACTAAAAGGCTCCTCGCTCTAGCCGTCTGTTTTCTCTTTGAAGGCGCCTTGCGCCGAGAAAATTTTCTGTTAAGCTCCTCTCTGCTGGAAAGATCCTCCTGCCTGGAAAGGGCTTCTGTTCTGCCTGGCGCTTCTCGCCAAGATGGTTCTTCTAGTTCTGAAGAAAACCACTCATATATAGGAGCTAGTTGCTTGGAGGGAGGAATGCGGCCCGAGCCCGGCTGCTGGAACTCGGCTCGCGCTCAGTTGCTGGAACGCGGCTCGCGCTTGGCTGTAGGAACGCGGCTCATGCTAGTCTGTTGGAATGCTGCTTGCTGCAGGCTGTTGGAACGTGGCTCGCGCTTGCTTGCTGGAACGCGGCTTCCTGGCTGGTTCTTCACTTGTAGTCCAGTTGGCGCTCAGTGTTCTCTTAGTCTTCAGAGAACGCGCTAGAACGTCCGAACTCCAAACATGTACATTCTTTGTCTTTTCGGATGTAAGATGAAGAAACGGAAGAAGAGACGCACTTTTTAAGGATGCCTTTCCAATGGCTATCCTTGGCAGTATGGGACGTTCTACAAATCCTGCCGAGGGGATGCCTGATCGGTGGGGATTCTCCAGAACCTCCGTAAGGCTTTCGACATTCCTTCTCCTCTGGGCCAGGGAGCTTGGAAGCGGTCTAGGCCTGGGAGCGAAACAGAGCCGATCAGAACGCACCCTCCACTGCACTGGGAACACTAAATTCACTTCTTACCTTATAAGAGCTTGCATTTTGAGCTACATCCATTTATCTTCAAATTTATGAATTTGTAGATTCTGTGGAGTAAGAAGGTGATGAGGATGCAACAACTACTAGTACTGTTAATACTCTAACTGCTCGTTAGCACGAGAGCTATTAAAGCTTCTAAAGGAAGCGTATATAGTTATATGCTTTTCTGACTTCCTAAAGTAGAAAGTTAAGAGTTTCCTCAATCAAGTTCTAACACTTATTACACGTATTAATGAATAAATATTAATATTTCCCTTTCTTGCAAACTATGTAAGTGTCTACCGAAAACTTCGGTAGTTACACGTCATATGTTCTTCGAAATTTTCGAAGCCAAATTCATAAAAAAGTTAATAAAAGCGTATGCCGAACCAAAGACCCAGTACTTCCCTGCAAAAGACAGCCCAGAAGATCGATGGCGATGAAACACGAAAATCAAGTCAGGAGGTGTACCGCAAACATATGTTTACCATACGGGCGACAGAGAAAATCTGATAGAAAACGGGAATGGTTCCTAGTCCTGCCACCCAGGGCAGGGAGGTAGATCACCTGACCTACCTACCTGTACCGTGTGCCGCGAAATTCGAATTTCTGTCGGGGACGACGGAGTCTATAGCTAAGTATATATCTGACAGGGAAGTTGAATGTATGAAACTCTCTTGTTCTAGGTCGTCCTCAAGATTTCTTAGGAGTTTCATTTTCTGGGTTTTGATACACTTTAGCATCAAGCCAACCTTGGTACTTACTTAGAAATAATTTTCTGGTTCTGTTAACAGTTCTCCACTTAATTCTTAAGTTTTTCAGAAAGTTAATCACAATATTTGTTGCTATTGTGTCATCACATATAATATTTTCAATCTTTCCAAGCAGAAAATTATGTAGTTTACCACCATGAAAACTATGCATATCTTAACCCCCCCCCCTTTTATTAAAACTACACAAATTGGAAACCCTTACCTGTTGTCAATGGTGCCCTCTGTCTGCAACCATGTTGTTAGGCTATTAAGATCATGTAAGTATAAAAATATACTATTTATTACCCAAAGCAGATGAATATAGAATAGAACAAAATGATTAACAAGTCATAATGACAAAAACCCAAATCTGCCTATAAAGAAAACTAGTAAGTTAACATTCTACCCTCCTGACTAAGAATTCACTCCCAGACCCAAAATGTCAATAAGTTCATTATATTAGTCAGGTTAGAGAATCCCATCTCTAGTACCATGGAATAGAACCCATCTGTAATAAAGATAACTATGGATAAAAGATAAACTTCACACATCACTCTTTTCAAAGTAAATAAGTAAAGGAATGTATTTCACACTTCTTTCTCTTTTCAAAGATAACGGTTTTCTAAGTCTTACAAAATATGTGTCATACCTTTACGATGGGGGTTTTCTCTCCCGACACCTGGCGTGTACCAACTGACCTCTTTCTTCTCACCAAAAGGAATGTGACTTTCGCGAGTGACATGGTCTATTAGACCTGTAACATCCGTACAAACGAATGTACATGCTTGACGACAAGACGATCGGTCTCTTGGTTAAAACGCTTACGTACCCAAATTCCTTTACTCAGGTAAGCTGCCCCTACAATTCAGCCTGTCTCCAAGCAAGACATGATATGTGATTCACTAACATTACACGCTTGTAAGACATATGTCCATTCTTTATTGCTTCACTACCTTCATTAAACAGATATTGGTTAGTAACATCCATTTTCATGCACCTTGTTATTGTCCTGTATCTGAAATAAAAAGATATAATGGCTCATTATTACTCTTAAACCTGATATCTTCATCTTTTGATAATATTTTTTTCATAGTTGTCCAGACAATTATTTTCACTGTAAAAAAAAGTGGCAGTTAGTGGCAAAAAGTTTTTCGTCCTATTGTTTGGGACTTCATTATCTACCATTTAACACTATTGGGAATCTTTGCAAAGCTTTGTAATTTTTTGTGCTCTATCATAAACTTTTATATGCCTAAAATTTTCATCAAATTTTAAGGGACTTATATCAAACACTGTTGCACCCAACATTAGGATCATAAATATAAAGATCAAGACTTTAATACATTCAATAATGCACAAAAAAGTAATTTTGAAATATGAGTTTACTCCACAACACACCTTTCGTAAACTGTGGCTAAAGAAACAATAAAATGTTTTTGTATGGAAAAACAGTGTGCAGCCAAGAACAACTTGTTTAGTCATGTTTAAGCCTGTAAAACACTGATACTAACAACTACTTGCAATCTATAATATTGCATTCCTTTGTCACTAATGTATTTATTTTTTATTTTTATGATCATGATAATTTGGAAAAGTAAAAAATTTAATTTTGCCCACCTGCTGGCCCACTGTGCACTTGGTTTGATTTTAGTGCGTCTTTCTAAGAGTTGCCTGCAAAGGCTAGAGTCACTTTTACCCTAACTCTTGTAGGCAGGGATCTCACACCCTGAAGTTATATAAGCCCACTACTGTAAGTAAGAGCTATCAGTTGGACTGACATCTTCAGTCTGGTCAGGATCTTCTCTTTATGTTGAAGCCGCTGGGTGTCAGACTGGGGAAGGTTAACTGAAGGTCGACAAATGAAATTAACATCCATGGTGGAGGGCGAGAACCTCCCTAGAAGGTACCTTTGAAATCTCTTGAGAAATTACATCACTATCTTTTCTTTGTAAGTTTCACTGTAGCCCTACAATACCATAGGCTAAGTGTGTCCTTCCATAATATGCAAGGAAGAATTGCAATTGGGATGCACAGAATTTAGTCAAACACAGACTACAAAGAATAGATAAAACTGTACAGACAATTAGGTGAGACACCATGCACAGAGAACTAGATAAAGCACAGTGTTCCCATGGTAAACAAGAACATCTGTTTGAGGACAAAATTCAGCATAGAATTTAGCAAATCAGCCAAAATAATCCAGGGAGTAAGAACACGAAATATTCAGAGGCACTACTGAATTTTTGAAATAGTATCCACCTCATAGTTTGTGATGTTAAGGAGAAATAAAAAGCCAACCACTTTTCAGCTTTTACCCATGCACCAACAGTTCTGGGAAACAAATTCGATCAGGAGCTCTACTCCCTTGACATTGTTAACATAAAGTAACAACTTAGAAAAAAAATCCAAGTAGGTAAATTAGTTTTTAAAAATTTCAGTTACTGTAGGTTTGCTACAGATATGTGATGACTTTCATATTAAGCATGTTGATGAAACTTATTATCACAACATAACTCAACCTCAAGTAATGGTGTCAAGTAGTAAACATATAAACATATCGGTGGTATAAGGTGACGATAATGCAGTTACGGCGCCATAACAAACTATAGGTCTAAGCTAACATGGTCACGAGTTTGCCCAACGCTCACAAGTAAATTGTGCACAAAGTGAACTATGGATTATTTTTTCAACATATCTGTACTACTAGCTAGTACTCAATTTACCTCCATACATTAAGGCGAATAGGGTACACCAACAAATCACGAAAGGGGCAAATGTGGTGCACCATTCCGAGCTTTCAAGCTCATTTGATTCAGAGCAACTCTTTCAACACTAATGCAAATTCAAGCATGCTGCTATAATGAAAACTATGGTTACCACATTAACACTTACCTTGAAAACCAAGTCACTGAATAATATAAATTTCACTAAATTTATCAACGAAGTGTCGTCACGAAAATGGTCTCTTCAGTTACCTTCAAGACGAAACTGGTTCACCAAAATGGTAGACTGCAGCTCAGCAAAGGAGTTTTTTTATGGTAGACTGCAGCTCAGCAAAGGAGTTTAAAGAAAGAATTTATTTAGCCATTCAATCTCTACAGAACAGAACATGACGTAGGAGAACATTGGAACTGACGTCTTTTATTGGCTAAATGGCTCTGTAGTTTGTTCTCCCTTTGGCTGAAAGAGTTCGCTTTGCAAACGACACTTTTCGGGAAGTGGAGCTCGTCGGCTAATATTATTGTTTCTGTTTCTGTTCCAGACAGACAAATACAGTAAATAAACGCATCCACAGAAAACTGAGTACACAGATACATTAACCTGAAAAATAAATAATTACTACGATTTCAAAAGAGGGAGAGAGCGATTACTAAATTACGGTAGTAGTTTAATTATTACTAATCGTTTTCAAGGGGGTCGTTTCGTCATAAAATTATGTCAGCGTTTACATTACGTTTATGAGTCCATACATACGTTGTTCTTTTAGCATTATACAAAATCCGGCAGCAAATAAAATCATGGGGCTATGAGTCTGACATTCAACGATAGCATCTAAGATTAGTATCCCATAATAGGGTTCAATATGAGGCAATCTTACAGTATTTCTATACAGCATTCCGCATGACCGCATCGTTCGTCCCCAGGAATTGGGGCGTCAAATGTATTTCCCCGTTTTTAGTTCGAGTCCTTCGGGGTTAATTACAGTCGTCCGAATAAATATTACTTAAAATTCTTGTTCAGGAGATAAAACTGCATAGAAAAACTGCAACTGCCATAGTCGAGGCCGCCGCGGAATAGTAATATAGATCTACCAGTTTGGAGCAGATACGCAACAAAGATGGAAAATATCATAACATTAACTTCTTTGTAAATCGTATGAAATCCGAATCACACTGAGGCCATAATTCAATGAAATACAACTGCATAATTTGCCAACACTACTTTTTCAACCCAACCTTACAAAAGATAGTTGACGTTACTTGGGAGTTGGGAGAACTTCGTAAAAAAAGAATGCATAGCATATATCACACCAAATTCAACATCAAAATCATAAATATTCAAGATAATGCTTCATTAATGTATCGCTGAGACAAAATGTAATAAAAATATCGGTAAATTAACCGGTCTGCAGAGACTGCGGTGTTGGTTGGTTCTGCCACCCCAGAGTCACAGTACACAGGAAACCTTTTATACTTATTACAACATCTAACAAGGG
>NC_087219.1:40718645-40758645 GCF_015104395.2 Macrobrachium nipponense
TTGTTTAAAAAAAGTGAAACAGATAAGTTATAAGCTGCGCGTTCAAACCATATTCGTTCGATAAGTCTCTATATCATGTAAGCAACTTACAAAAACACATGAGAGCTCTACTTGTTTTCGAAATGTTCCTCTATAACATACAGTTCTGTAAGAATGGTACAGATACAAACTCTGTACTTTGTCACCTCTGTCACTGATAAGAACATCACTTCCCCAAACCTTTGAACACTGATGCCTTAATGTCTGCTCGATTTAGAACCATATCCATTAAAACAACAATTATAGCATATTATATTTACAGTAAAAACAGAATTATTTTTTGTTTTGGACTGAATGATTAAGTTAGCAATCTTCTGGATCTACAAGGTTGGGACATTCACCAGATTTTTTATGTGAGGTAACAATTCTTGAACTGAGTCTTCGACATTCTGTCAAGACCACTTTGGTACGAATTCACTGAATCTCAAGATTTTCTGTTGGTTGCAGAGTTTCAGTAGTTAGCATTGCACTCTACGTGTGCTTTCTGAGCTTTCATTTCTTCGTGTTCCTTCCGCTTGAAGAATCCCATCTGAAAGCAAAAAATTACACCGTTACTATACATACAAATATACTCCCTTTTGTTCTATGAATTAGACTTACATATGTCATCAAGACTATTAATCTAATATAAAAAAATACACTGAATAAGTGGTAATAACATCACATTACTTCTGAAGGAAGTTGTTTTCTGACAATTTCCCTAGAAGATCCTTTACTGAAGGAAAACAATCTTTAGTATTAAACATAAATCACTGATAACAACACTGCACTGTACGAGATCTTGGTTTAATGCTTTATCATAAAAATGTAGAGCAATTCATCATCAAATTAATTCTGTGTAACTGAAAAAATTACAGTTACTTAGATGGTTTACTGTTTGCTTATCCTGATAGCTAGTGTAGTTAGGAGGGTCTTTACTCAATACTAATTCAATTTGTCTCTAAACTGAACTCCAAAGGGTCTAACCTTATATAGAGCATAGGCTAAGAGACACAGTAGCAGTAAGCCTCCCAGAACAGCCAACAGAATGATCCACCAGGCCACTCCTCGACCAGGTAAGCTGTCAGGCAGGAAGTGTGTGTCCGCAATGGTGGACGTCACTCTGTGGAATAATAATAATAACAACAATAATAATAATAATAACAAAGAGACAGCAAGTCAATATACTGAGTTAATGGTTCATTATATTACCTTGGTGTCTGAAGTGCAAAATCTTATAATTACACTCTTCTTTTACTGTATTAACTATAAGATTTTTGCATTATTACAGGAACTAAGTTAATATACTGAATAAATAATTTAACATATTATTTAATCTTATGATCATTGATATGCATTTTTCAATGTGCTTGCTTTTAATACTCAATACACATTATCACTCATGTTTATAAGTTATTAATAATAAAGTTAATGTTCCCTTTTCAATGAAGACATTTTTATATATTAAAAATCCACAATTGCGTAACTAAGCTGCATTACTATTTGCAAAAGAGTCTCTGTTTTATCTTAAACAGTAATACAATTATTTGGCATAACTGTGAATTTTTAATTAACAACAATTAAACCACGACACTGAACTTAGCATAAGTAACATTAATACAAATGACCATTCATCTGTGTACATAAATGGGGTGATCTTAAAACTTACTTGTTCCCAACAAAGGTTAAATCTGGATTAAGAGAAAGAACTGCTGCTGTAGCTGAGCTGCCAACAATCGCACCTCCTCTAGCCGAGATATGGCTTGCTGCAAGTTATGGAAATAGAGAAGAATAAGATTAAAAGAGAGATGATGAAACGAAGTATTGAAGTGTATGGTTTTCAGTTTCAAACAGCTGAACTTTGAAGAATTTCTTAAGTAAATTTAACACGAAAATAGCTACAAACGATCATGGTGGCATTGTTAAAAATGATTAAATAGATGTATTTGATATATAGAAATGAAATGATAATGTCATTGTTGAAAATGATTAAATACATTTATAACTAGTACATATGATAATAAAATGATTGTTAAACATGATTAAAATATATTTCTAGCGACTAAAATGTACAGATATTAAACAATTCACACAAATTTATCATCTATCATTACATTACAGTTACTGAGGATGAGATCTATAAGATCCCATCAATGGACAACAACAAAGAAGCTAGGAACAGTAACTAAACTTGATCTTTTACCTAAAATGGTGAAATTCACGTCCATCTTTATCGAGAGGTCTGCATTGTGACTTCCTGATGGCCACGAGTTGATTATGCACCTCAGTCTGGCACAGGAAATCTGTTCATTGGGGCACCTGAATGTTTGTACTTCGTGTAACTTGGCCTCGTCGCCACTTACGTCTTCGGAGACGGATCTGATCCGAAAGAAAATTGAATTAATTCGTAGTCTTATACAGGATTCTGTCTGCTTGGTATGTTGCTCTGTGTGTGAAACAAATTAAAGGATGTTAAGACTGTATTTTGACAAAAAGTAAAAATCATGGCTAGTCTTTGAAGCAAGGCATTGCATCAGGATATTTTTTCAGCAAACAAACCACATTTGTTTACCTTTAACATGTTCTCTTGACATAAAGAAAATATTCCTTCATATTAATAGCCCTGCCAGAACAACTTACCAGAAAATTTGTCTTTCAGTAATATTCATTACATACTCTCCTCTCAAAACATCTTGTTTCATTTACTACAGGCCCAGAGTATAATTATTTCATTTCTACTAACACAGCTCATTCCCTAATAAATGTTGCTTAAACTAATTATGATCTCAACCACTTCTTTATTTTCCTTACATTGCAAATTCAATATTTATAAAAAAAAAAAAAAAACTCAGCACCTTTAAACTATACCTGTCATGTACCTGCATATGAAAGGAAAGGTTCCCCACAGTGAAAAAGAAGGAATATTTATTTTGAAATACTGTCTACAGTATAAATAACACGAATAGCCATAGTTAATGAACTGCTATCCCACACCTACCTAGTTCGCAATATAGTTGTGCGAACTTTTGTTTCTAAGGGTATAGACATATCACCGGTGCCAAATGTTGGAATTATATTGCCATTATTCCCAGTTTCAGCTCCTGAGGCTGCCAGCGTTGTGCCTTGAACGTTGCACAGGAAAGGCTGACCGAGGAAGTTTGTCTGTAGATCAACAGAATCCATAATTAGTGACTTTTAGCTTGCTGGGACTCACAATACTTAAGGTAAGTCAAGCAAACTTACCTGATTGTCTATATAAATCTACTACCAAGTTATAATGTACATACTGGCAAACCACATCAGCTGTAAAATGACAGTATGATTACTACATACTATCAAGGTTTAACCTACATCAGTGATTGTAAGGATTTCAAAGATCATATAGGAAGTATTATCTTCACACAATACTTGCAGGTCAAAAAGCTTACATCCATGTACCTTAATCACTTTAGAAACATGTTCAGTAGATAACTCAAAGATGTGGTAAAACATTAAAAAATTTTCAGTGCACATTACATCATTGTCTCCACACTTGAAACTTCTTTTAATATAAAAACAGTATAGTTCCTGGTCACAACAACAATAGTAAAATCTTATGTAAGACCCTAAAAATAATGGTCATATTCTGGACCCTGCAACAGTATAATGACTTCTTTATATAACTTGAAAAGTTAAATATCTCTAGATGAGAATACAGTATTATACATATTCTTTGAATCATATTATAAAGCTTTAGGATCAAAGTGGAACTTTACAATCTACTGAAAAATATACAATACCTCTGGTGCATATAAGGTGATGAATCTCCCTTCTTCTGTAAAGTTGACTGGTATGTCAATCACTAATTCCACCTGACCCAATGGGGTTGGTCCAGATTTCACCAACTGAGGAGTAGAGAAGAACTTGTTAATATATTACCTGCAACTTTACTTTATGGCTACCACACAGTTCTGTAAAAAAGTTTTGCCGTAAAAACTGATACTTGAAACACACACAACTTTTATCACTTCGTGACTTCATGCACTGCCGTTATATTACCAAATCTCAGATAATGTTATAAAGAGCACTATACTTGAGCCTGTAACCAAACACATTATGTGATTGATCCTGAAGGAACAATTTCTCCCGTGTGAGTTGTCAGTAGATACACATATTCTTACCGTATAGTGGTGGGTAAATGTTGATGAAGATAGAGTTGTGTTGATTTTATCTTCTTCAATTCTTTTGTAATGTAACTGTTCTTCCCTCGAGTACCTGATGGAAAAAGTTTTCATTAAAAGACAAGCAAAATTAAGCTATGCTTATGGGGACTAATTTGCATGTCAAGTACAATAATTTCTTCAAAAATGAAGGTGCCAATCTCTTTAAAAAAGATGTATACATTACCTTTAGCTTTTGAAAGCTTACTCAAAATAAAAAAAATATGATTATAAACCTAAATATAAAACAGTAACGTAATCTTTTTTCTACATCAAAATGACATAAATTAGGTGATACAAATAACAAAAATGAAAGCTTGTATGGCAGATTAAAACCAGTTAGTAAGAGTAGACGTATAGGCCATTTACAATAACTGGTTAGATCTGATTAAAAAATGAAATTGCCAAAGAAAGAGCTGTTGTACAGATGTACCAGAAGCAATAGAAAAGAGCACATTAATTTCAGATTTTCAGTAGGCAGGTAGAAGATTTCCACTTGTCCTCTTTTGTTTGTTATAACTATTGAAAAATGAACGTTATCAGTTACACTCACATACTCCAACTACAGGAGGCTAAAGGAATGCACCTGAAAACGTGCACATCATAATAAGGGCAAGTTGTTTCAGTAAGGTCAACTAAGGTCCACTAATTTCATCCTCACCCATGCAACTTGAGCTGAGCATTGGCTAGCAACTGTAGCCCGGGAAAAACAGAATTGTCGGATGGTTGCAATTCTACTCCCTCCCCTGATACTGCCACATCAACCTTCAGTTCACTTGCAGCATCAGTCACCTGACTAGCATCAATGGTAACCCGTAACCAATCCTGTACAAGGAAGGAAGAAATGACTTACACTCTACACATTTGATCATTTTCTAGTATGTCCACTGATCCAGTGCTGCAATTTATCTTTATTGGATCTGCCATGTCTATTATTAGCAAATGGTTAGGTTGGGACAGATTTACCATGCAATGCTCCAATTGGTTGTTATGAAACATACATGAAATGCTAAGTATTATTTAAGTATTAACCTGAATCTACATTTAAAACTTGTGCAGAATTTTTGAATGACATATCCACTCTTAGATAAGTCTGGGTCCCTTATTTAGCAAATTTATTTGTAGGGATAAAGTACAACTTTCCATGACCCAATCTATCAGACAGACAGATAGCACAACATAAAAAAATCGATAGCACATTATTTTCTATTTTGTTGTTAAACATTCCTAATCATTTTAAAAAGGCATTAAAAGTAAATAAAATCTTCAACTTATTAATATATGAGAAATAAAACAATAATATTAATTTGATTAGTAAACATAGTTCCTAAATAATCCATGACTGGATAAAACGAAGATATGGAGCATCTTCATGTAACTCTCTTAATGTCATGCCTGCAGCTTTCTAGTGTTAGTTTAAATCTATGGCATCCATATAAAATACATAGCAACCTCCATCAATCTAAACAGTGTACGTATAGTTCCTGGTCACAGCAACAACTACATAAACTTTATGTATGTAACCTTGCACCTACCTGTCTGTTTCTCTTAATAGGGTTTGTTAACTGACAAACTAATGCAGTCCTGCTATCCTTAATGGTAAAATCACAGTTATGTGAAGAAGGCTGGTACAAGGCGAATGGTTCTGGGACTTCAATGGTCACATTTGGGAGGAAAACTGACTCCCCTAAGTTGTTGACTACGATTTCCAACACTGGCTTGTTGTCACCACCTATCGTGAGCTTATCGTGCTCCCTGGACAAAAGAAAGGACATTTTGATAAGTTTGATACACATACCAATGGGAATGTGATGTTGGGAGTACTATAAGCAGCAGTTACAAAATGTGTGACAATCTTTGCATACTTTTTCTAATAATGTAAAACTAAGCCAGGGGTCACTTTGAAGAAGAAATTAAACAAAATGTGCAATAGCAGTCGGAACAATTTCAACTAGACCGTAAGCTCTACTTTGTAGATGATTACCCAAGTGTATCTTTTTATCTGATTTCAGTTTAAACATGAGAAGTAATCCAAGGAACAACAGAAAATAAAGAAACACAAAACAGGAAAGCATCCCTCCTCACCCGTAGCTCACAAAGTAGGCTTCGACAAACATATCAACCTCACATGTTTTATCTCCATCGCTCTCACACTCAGTCACAATACTGATGGGGAGTGTTGTAATCTTTGGCTGGCCAGGATCAGTCTTTGGCTGGGCTGTAATAAGATAGATGATTGTTTTATGACAGTTGAAGGTCTCATGTTACTGTATTTATCAGCTACAGCTAAAACAGATATCTACTTTATATGGAATATTTAGGAAAAGTCATAAGGAGAATAGGACTTTAATGAGAAAATATTAAAAGGAGATAAACAATAACAAGCAGAAGAACAACAGACTAGCGTGAAGTTATTAATAAGTTATAAACTTTAGTGTACCATGACATGAAAAAAGGCTAATGTAGACAAATATATTTCAATATATGAATATAAGGACCTAAGCTTAAGACCAAGATGTGGCTTGAGGCCGCCAGTAGCTCACCTTCACCACCCCACTCCCTACTTAGAGGTGGTGAAAGAGAAAGGATAAGTGAAACACGGACAATATTGGATGTAAGATGGGCAAAAGGATACATAAATTGCACTTCCAATATCATGTACACTTTTCATAGCCAAAAAACATCATAAACACGATTTTATATAGACAGTTGTACTCTTAAATAGTGCTTTGGATGATGAAAAAAATGATCAAAGAAAATGACAACAAAAAATGCATCCAAAAAATGAAACTTGAAACCTAGGAAAGCAGGAGTGATAAATTCATAGCAAGCATAAAATACCTCATTTATAAGGACATTGACACTTTCTTTATAATGATATTAAAGAGGATACAATATCATTCCATACATTAGAAACATCTTTGCTTACTCATTAACTGGTCAGCTGTTTCAACAATCGCATACTCAAGTCTCACCAGTATAGGCCGTCGAGGGTCAATTTTGTTGCTCTGGAAGGAAATAGATACCATGAATTATGAATACTGCATGTGGCTGATAGTTTGGCAGATTTCATCTGGAGCAAAGTCCTTTAACACTTGTTGAATTAAGCTGTCTAAACTAACATATTTCACATACACCCATTTACTCATAAAGCTCTGTCCAGAACATCAAAGAGGAAGCTCTTTTATTGGCTAATGCAGAGATTGAAGGCACTGGGATTCCTTGGGAGAAAGCAAGTTACAAGGAGATTCTACATATAACTAATACTTTTATACTTTCAAGTGTTACAAAAAATTTTTTTTAATGCCAGGTTATTACTAGTGTAATTTTAGTGGCCTCACAATGCCAAAAATCACTGGTTGGTTCTAGTTAATATTTCAGACTTCTCTCTCATTAGTATTCATGAAATACAGCAGCTATTTCAAATTACAAGTGAACTTAATCACTGAACTACTCGCCAACTATCCTCATCTTTTCCCTACCGAGACATCAACAGTAAAAGGAAGACACTTTGTCTTTCCTGAGGTGCCCACGACATCAAATTTTCTAAATGCAAGACCAGTGTCTGAGAATGAAGCTCTTGGAGATACATGTCCATAATCTAATGTTACATTTCCATTGATACCTGCCAAAGTAAAAGAACTTATGAAGAACAATCGAACTCAATATGGTATAATGTCAGGCACACTGACATACCCTCAATATAGTAGCAAAATAACTTTTGCATATAGGGTCTTACAAGGAAGATTTTATCGATAGTCGCATGAGTAAGGATCACTATACTCTGTTTTTCCCATCTGTCCATCTGCCTGTGGTGTTTACGCATGGTAACACTGCATCCGGGCTTTAAATAATATCCTATTTCGAATATTAACGGTGTAATTCGCTTACAGTAAATTATAAAAACACTTTTCAGTTGCAAATGTACACCCAGGTATCTTTTTATTTGCCTAAAACTTACACATAGCATAACTATTTAAAGCCCAGGACGCAGTGTTACCATGCGAAAAACACCACAGGTGGATGGACAGATGGAAAAAAAACAGAGTATAGTGGTGCATGAAAAAGAAAAAACAAAAATAAGTTGATGTAAGTGAAATGTCTGAAGGGCAATATTTACCTATCTTCTCGGGAACTCGATGTCCATCATAACTGACACATGTCTCTAGGGTGAGGTAAGTGTCTTCTAGCAAAAGTGTTTGAGGACTGGCTATCACATTGCCTCTGACCGAAGCCACAGTGCGAGACTTCAAGACGAGTGAATGCCCGGACAGGAAGCTCCCGATTGCTAAATCTGAAAAAAATGATCAGAAATAGACTTACGGTTCAACTAAACTCTGGCATACAATACAGCATATATATTGCTAATTGAGAAATGAATCGTACGTCAAGTAACTTTGAATGTCAAATTCCAATGAATGACAAATCACATCACATATACAATATATAGTATCTTGATAATTTTGCATCAACATTTAACTTCATGCATTTGTAAATGTGCAACTTTGGGGTTTGTATAACATCAAACATAGATATACGTAGTACATTAAAACTTAGTATATATGAAGATATATGAACTTGATATATGAATTTATAACATTCTCCAATGTTCAACAGTTTAATTGGGATGTTTCAGATCAAATCACAAGACACGTGCTTTTCTGTTCGTAACTTTTAACAAACCAAGTTCATTAATAAAACATTACCTGGGTAGTCATTGTTGTCGATATCTATGCCCCTGGAAATGCCCATACCAAAACCACTTAAATTAGGCACAGTGGGAAAGTCCTCTGGAGAGAGACGCTGGGCGTACACCTGCCGTAAGCCTATTTCCGATCCCATGTAAATGTAAACAGCTCCTTTTCCGTTATTCTCCCATGGGGCTCCAACAGCCACATCTGGAAGTACAAGAAGAATGAAGTGAATAAACATTATATTAAAGCACACACTACATTGAATATCAATTACAGCAGGAATTACATAAGTTGAGTATATCTTAGTTTAACCAGACCACTGAGCTGATTATCAGATCTCCTAGGGCTGGCCCGAAGGATTAGATATATTTTATGTGGCTAGGAACCAGTATGTTACCTAGCAGTTGACCTACAGCTTATTGTGGGATCCGAACCACATTATATTGAGAAATTAATTTCTAATCACCAGAAATAAATTCCTCTGGTTCCACGTTGGCAGAGTGGGGAATCGAAGTCAGGACTACCATATCGGTAGGTGGGCAAGTAACCCACTCGTCCAACGAGGAACTAGGAATTACATAAAGAATCTGGACAGCCAATTGGGACAAAGGCTTGGGGAACGAATTACTGAAAAGTATAAGATAAAAAAAAAATCACAGGTTGGAGCACGGTATCCTTGTATTATAGAAAATATGAATATGAAACTAATAGACATAACTGTCTTAAATATAGTTTTTTAAAAACCTCACCTTCATAACCATCAAAATTCATGTCCCCAGGAGAAGCGAGGGTGGTGCCAAATCTTGCTGAAGGCGAACTGGAACCGTAGTAACCGCTTGTCTGTACCATGGTGCCCAGCTATAAAGAACATTCAGGTTCAGGTTTTCTGGGATATATATGTCAGTTAATTAATCAATCAAGTGTCTGTCACACATCGCTACTTCTCCCTAATTTCACTAAGATTTTCTTTGCAATAGGTTACCTAGTTATAGTGTAAGGTAACTTCTAGGCAAATACAGGCAGTCCCCGGGTTACGACGGGGGTTCCGTTCTTGAGACGTGTTGTAAGCTGAAATCAAAAATCCTAAGAAAACCTTACTTTTAATGCTTTGGGTGCATTAAAAACTATGTAAACTGCATTCCTATTGCATTTTTCATAAAAAAAACTTCAAATATTGATTATTTTGCATTTTTGGAGTCATATCTCTTCTGCCAGATCAGCACTATAAGCGCCATAAACCTGGAAATAATTTCTGATAAATATAATTGAAAAGTGTTGTAACCTCGGAACGTCGTAAGCTGGGGATTGCCTTTAAATGAAATAATTCACATGTCTTGAATGAAAGAACTATAGCATAAAAGATTTGCCTACTTCCCATTATCAGTTTATCATAGGTTCACTTGGAAAATATAAACTAAAATGTACATAATCATACTGAATAAATATGAATGACTGCTGCATTCCATGTTTCTCCTTATAAGGAGCTGTTCTCAAAAGGGAGCTGTCATATAGTACTATACAGTACAGCTTGAAATCAAAATATCCAAGTTTTCAGATATAAACACACTTGTTATAAGCAATCACCTTCGTGCTCATGAAGACCTGTATTCTTCCCATATCTGGAATGTCTGGCCTTGAGAACATAGGGGAGCCCACGACTAAATCACTGAGGCCATCTCCATTCACGTCCATAGCAACTAGAGCAGCACCGAAGTTCTCTCCAACCTGAGTTCCCTGCCATTCTGCACGGATGTTGAAAGACTGAGTCTCTCTCTCCGGAAATGAAAAAATAAAAACCTGGAAGAAATAACCTACATTTAGATTTGAGGTACTTGAGCACTTGCTTACAGATTGAAAATGCAAAATCCAAAAGCTTTCTGGGTTGTCTACCACTCAATACTCGCCTAAAATTACAAGTTGGTTGCACTAGCAGCTTTTGGATCAATTAAGAATGAGCCAAGACATTCCAACAATACCTTTCCTAAAGTATAAGATCCACGGGGAGCTCCACTGGCATATAACAAGGCTTCATAATTATCCAAAGCATAAAATCACTTCTCAGATAAGAAAAATATATATTTCAATCGTATTCCATATATGAAAATAAAAAATGTAAATGGTTGAAAAATGCTCAATATCGTTCATCAAGAAGAGGTCCATTGGCAGACGAAACTGTTGAGCATTTTTAACCATTTACATTTTTCATTTCCCTATCTGGTACACAACAGATTAAGAATGAGCCAAGACATTCCAACAGTACCTTTCCAAAAGTATAAGCTCCACGGGGAGCTCCACTGGCATATAACAATTCATTGGCATTGAAGAATCTCCCAGAGGTGACTGCATAACCATTGAGATCGAAGTCCTGGATAGACGGAGTGTAATACGGATTGGGCATGCTCTGACTGGAGAACATCTGAACCTCTGAAGGTATGGAATGTGGCACCTGCCGACGTCGACGGAAGGCCATTTCACCATGGACCGGAGAGGCAGCATCTTTCAATCGAATGACTGAACCTAAGGAGAAGATGTAACGTTCTTAACCCAACAGCGGTCAGTTTGGTAAGACTTTTTATCTCGGGAACAATTCTCAGAAGGTAAAAGAGATCACAATAGCAATGTTGACGTTTTGGGATTCTAAATAAAAATGGGTGGTTTAAGCTTACCACTCCAATCTTCTGAAAACTTTCCAAGTCAAATCTAAACGTGGACTAATTAAAATACTTTGCATTTAAATTCCTATTTTTCCTAGAAGTTTACATCTAGTTTGAATGACTGACTGAAAAAACACCCCATACTCAATATGTTAAATACTGTTAAAGACAGCTTCCAGCAATCAGCTTACCCTGCCAGTTGAAAACACCGGGAGCTCCAATGATCATTTCTGTTTGGTCGTCTGGGAAGTGGAGGGAAAGGCCAGCTTGACCATGGGCATAGTAGAAGAGCGGACGTCCATCGAGATTGAATGTCTGCTTAGCTGTAGAAAAAAAGGAAGATCAAAATACGTTAACGGTAAAACACTAGTTCCTTTGCTTTCATAAATCATGTCTCAAGAAATTTTTATAATTATTATCATTAGTATCACAAGGAAGTTTAACAAGACCACAGGTCCACATTTCTAAACTTTCAAAGACCTGGAACAAAAGTGGACAGCTACGTAGAGACAAAAATTTTCGTGAGCCAAATATAAATGGACAGGAATGTCTTCTAAATAAACAATTTTCCCTCACTATATTTGCAATATTATGCCTTTTGAGATAACTGAAAAACCACCAGTCTGATTCAGGGCACACAAAAAACTTTTATACATGCAGGTCAGGCAATAATCTTTTATGCATGTGATTCAAGTACCTCTGTTTTAGGCATGGACATTGAACAGAAAACAATCCTTGAATTATTCTCTTAATCCAAAAGAAAGAAATTTTACTCAATACCTCATTTACTCAGTTGCACTAGTAATTACCAAAAAAACATTCTGTACGAAATTTAGTCGGTGTTTTCATAAAAATAAGAGCAAATGGAGCTTCAAAAGCTAACAAAAACATAAATTCTATGCTTAAGGTAGCTGCTAAATTCTAAAATTTTGAGTAGGGAGGCTATTACAACACAGGTTTGTACCTATACCACAAACTCATGACCTGAATATAATTTTAACACAAGCTGATTATTACACAATAAATGAAGCAAAGAAGATCGCAGGTTGTGTGCAAAAGACTGAGGAGATCAGTGTCTATGGAAACAAAATTTGGAATACTGAAAGGACTATTAAACCGACTTTTTTTTTCTTATATGTGAAATATTCACACGATAAGACTTGGATGAAGTTGAGGATGTAATTTAAACAAGTTCGTATGTACTCAGCATACTTGTAAGACTGATATAAATGAGGTGTTCATTCCAACAAAATGGTTTGTAACTACACCTCTAACTTGAAAATCTGACAAAAGCATGGACACTAATTTTAGGGAGGCTTAGGGAAGTTTGACTACAGGGGAAGCAAAACTTACAATACTGAATTAGAGGCAACTTTTTGTGCGCTGGAGCGTCTGAAAGAGACGCGTTCAGCCAGTAACAAGCTCCGTTTATCTGGTACGTTCCGTGACCAAAGTAGGCTTGGTTGATCCAACGTGGTGCACATACCTGAAAAGTGAAATTTATTAAATTCATATATGGACTTGAAGAACATACATATATGAATAAATACGACGTATACAGAACATGAGCTTATGTAAGAGTACACACACATTATATATATATATATATATATATATATATATATATATATATATATATATATATATATATAGATAACACCACAGGAAAATGATAGGCTGAAATCCAAGCGCTTTCGTCTTTACTTAGACGTTGTCGAAAATGCTTGGATTTCTGCCTATCATTTTCCTGTGGCATTCGCTTATTTAATGAAGTCGTGCATCTACTGTGATTTTTTAAGCATATATATATAACTATCTAGTATATATATATTATACTATATATACTATATCCATATACTATATTATCTATATATATATATATATCTATGGAGAATAAGACTGATGATAAAATTCATGAGCACAAGGGCAGAAGGTCTGCTAACTACTCACTCCTGTGGCTTGACGCCCTTCTTCAAATGTGGGCTGAGTGTCGAGGGCAGCTCCCAGCCATCCTTCATTCTTCAGATCATGATAGATAAACTCGTAGTTTTGGTTCTCGGTGTACGTGTTGCCTGGCAAAGAAGTAAAGGGTGAGCAAGTGTTTCTGTACTGTAGAAAACCTTTACAGGGTAAAATAGGGGACAGATGGTGCACAGGTGAAAATAAATCTGTACAGGTTAAAACAGAGCAGAGGCTGTACTGTACAAATTAAAACAACAGACAGAAACTGGACTGGTTAATGCAGATGCCTGAACTGCAAGTTAAAACAGGAGCCAGGAATGCATGAAGGGCTTTTAATTAACCTGATCTGATGGCACTGCATACCAATTATCCTGGCTGTAATGAATAGCATTAGATGAAAAATCAGGGTATGCAAACTAGAAATTTCTCAAATCCAAGGCCAATGCTCCTGGAGCTACAGTCCCCACGAGAATCTCTTTAGAATTCTTGAAATGTTATGAGGAGAGAAGATGAACACGTATGTAAGAGGGTTATGAACATGGAGGTGGAGGGCAAAAGACGGAGGGGAAGGCCAAAGTTCAGGTGGAAAGATAAATCATTGAATGACATGAAGGAAAAGGGTCTAAGAGAACAAGATGCACAGGACAGAGGAAGATGGAGAAGGCTGACTAGAAACAGCGACCCCATATAGAAATGGGAAAAGCTGAAGGCAAAGAAGAAGAAAAAAGCCAACATTCTATTTCAAAATGTTGTAATTTTACTACTACTCTTTCTTCCGTCCTCATTTCCTTCAAAATCAGGTTCTTAATATTGTAGTATCGTTATCTAGTTTCATATGAGAATTTTCCTACTGTTTCCAAGATCGGACCTTTGAGGCATCTCAAAGTTCAGAGACTTCGACACAAGTTTATATTTCATAATTGTCTTGAAAAAAATTTCCGATCCACGTTATGGATCAAACAAGTTTATTCCTTAGCAAACAAGACCACGTCAGCCCAGGGCTACCTAGGATATGCTATTTTGTGTGTGAGTGTGCTTTCGGATGTATTTGAATCTGGTTTTGCGCCAGCACAGACTCTTCCTATTTTAACATTCCTTACGACTTCTTTTGAAGCAGCAAAAAGTTAAGTACATCTTAGTTTAACCAGACCCCTGAGCTGATTAACAGCTCTCCTAGGGCTGGCCCGAAGGCTTAGATACTTTTACGTAGCTAGGAACCAATTGGCTTAGATACTTTTACGTAGCTAGGAACCAATTGGTTATTGTGCAGCTTATTGTGGAATCCGAACCACATTATATCGAGGAATCGAAGCAGCAAAGGCTAGCAATAAGATGGGGCTAGCACAGCCTGTCAACGGCCCACCACAGTTGAATAACTACTGGACAAAAAGTCACTTCTTTCATTAACAGGGGAACTACGGATTTCTGTGGAAAGTATAAGTTTCTCTCTCTCTCTCTCTGATCGAAAAAGTATTTTCGCACAATGTTGCACAGACTTTGTGCCATATTCGCGATGATTTGAGTTGTCTTGAAGTTCCAGTCCGGGAAACAGCGAAAACCTCCCACTTGAAATATCTAATAAAGTAATTGAAAACCTGACCAAGACTGTTGTAGTGAGGTGTTGTCATATACAAGTTTATGATTCATTTTTATTGGTAGAAACGTCTTAAAAAATCTTGAACACGCAACTTTTAAATCCCTTTTTCAATCTGACAATATAAAAGCCATCTCTCGCGTGGTGGAGCCGTCACTATTGGTCTAGTTTCCTTAAGCTTACAAGTATTCGAAAATAATCTCAAACGATAGGTTTTAGAGCCAAAGAAAGTGAACCATATCACTGAAGCTTCCAGCGAAATAAAAACCGGCAGTGCGTAATGAACATCAATTTACATTTTCGTCAAAGGAAGTCGAAAAGTTACACTTTATAATAAACTTTACTTCGGACGTGAACAACAGAAATGAAAATGAACGATACTTTAACAAACATGTCAACACCAATATTCTAAGTTTCGTCAAAGAAAATCCATTAAACTACAACTTTATTTCTTATGGGATCAATTCAAGAGAGACCCAAAAAATCCACGCGAACACCCAACTTACCCGTCTGGTCAATCTTGAGCTCTACACAAGGTGCTCTGTCGTTGCTGAGGTCACACTTGTAGATGGCACCAGGCTCTGTTATCCTGGTTGGGATGTAGATGCTCGAGTTGGCCCTGGGTGCTCCTACAACCAGCCTGTGAATGTCAGTTGGAAGTCAAACACAAATATACATTATTATTATTATTACTTCAATAGATAAAACCTATACACGGACCACTGACTAGAAATCCAAGCTCCAAAGAATGTTGGTTTCAACCTCCTACCGCAGACCCCACAATGCAGCAGTAACTAGTCATGATAACAGAGCCAGTGATTTTTCATCACCCTGGGAGAAACGCGAACCCAGCGACGTCCGAGTGGCATTCCACGACACAACCACTATACCAGCAGACCAGATAAATACATACATAAATACATACGTATACATAGAATCTACTGTGTCATTTATTTTACGAAAATATATGTAATTGTGATATCAACAATACACTCTTAACTTCTCGATTTCATCACACTTCTTGCATAAGCTTGTCACTACAAAGCCTAAGATCCAAATGAAGAAGCAAGTGAAGAAATTCTGGCGTTTGTAGCAGGATTCGAACCCGCATCTGTTACATCGGAACTCGGTCACGTCATCCACCTGACCACGACGTTAAGAGGGCATTGTAGATATTACAATTTTATATATATATATATATATATATATATATATATATATATATATTAGTACATACATACATAATGTACAGTGACCGTAGGTCATAAAGTACTAAATCCTGCACTTCAACAAATTCAATCAAATTCAAAAAGTTTATTGATATACATCAAATGAAGTGTAGAAGCATGCTGCTATACCCACCTACAAAATTCAAAAGAGTATATATATATATATATATATATATATATATATATATATATATATATATATATAGTAATTAAAAGCAGATATTTAACATGAGAAGAATTCTGACCCAATCTATACAAAGGCAAGTGCCAAACTATAATGCGCTTCAACAACCCTTATAATCTCTGAATTACCATAAAAAACATTAAAAACAGTTACTTCCATTGGAAACAAAAGCGCAGCAAACGAAGAGAGCTTGTGATCTTGACTCTCTCCTCTTTCACTATCTTAAAAACAAACGCATGTGGCCTGAGGGGGAACAGAGTGTTACGTAACGATGGTTGAAGGACAGGTTTGGATTAGTGTCAGGAACAGTACTTGAACAGACGCTGAGAGAGAGAGAGAGAGAGAGATTCTTCAGAACATCAGTGGCTATGAATTTAGCTAACGGAAAATGGTTATTCCTGTTCTGTTGGCTGATTAATCTCGCACTTTCTGATGCTTGGAGGACGCGTAGGTTAAGTTCTGCTTTTATTTTGCTTTTCAACTTATTCCTTTGTTTGAAAGACACAGTTTTTATTTTTGTAAAATTTATTACTTTGCCCGAAAAGACAATTTTTTTTTATTTAAAAAAAATGTATTCCTTTGCTCGAAAAGCCAGTTTTTATTTTCTTAATTTCTTCCTTTGTTTGAAAAGCCATCGTTTTTATTTTTTATCTTCTTAATTAATTTATACCTTTGTTCGAAAAGGCAGTTTTTATTTTTATTCTCTTAATTAATTTATCCCTTTTTTCGAAAAGCCACTGATTTTATTTTTATTTTCTTAATTAATTTATCCCTTGGTTCGAAAAGCCACTGATTTTATTTTTATTTTCTTAATTAATTTACTCCTTGGTTCGAAAAGCCACTGTTTTTTTTATTTATATATTTTTTATTTATTCCTTTGTTCGAAAAGACGCAGCAACCTTTGTAGGACAGTTCTCAATTTCAGATGATGTTAATATCCGGGAAATCGCCCTTTTCATTTGTACCTCGACAGAGCTACAAAATAAAAGCGATATGTATTCATATATATATTTAATCCTACTTTATAAAACGCATTGTGTATTTATATATCTGTTTTTCTGTGTGTAACAATGATTACAGCCAATAGGCCAAGAACTCCGGGATTAAATTTCTTCGTTGAGCCCGGCGTCAGCTTTCTTTACAACTAGCCACCATATTAGTATACAGAAAGATGGTGCCTTGGTCCAACCCCGGGACGGTACCTAATTTCCATGAGGTAACGACTTACTGTCTTGACCCTCTCTTATATTACCGGCATTTGGGACCATAGTAGATTCACATCAGCCGTGCATTTGATGTCTAGGCCAGTCCATTACAACGCTCTTGATTGGCTGTTGATAAGCCAATGACAGGGCTGGAAACTCTGTCTCTCTTGAGAGTTCATATAAGCAGGATGTATATTCCACCTCTCCTGAGGGATGCTTTTGAAAGGCGTACCCCTCAGGAGAGGTGGAACATACATCCTGCCAATATGAACTCTTGAGAGCGACTGGGAGTTTCCAGCCCCTGATTGGCTCATCAACAGCCAATCAGCGTTGTAAGGGACTGGCCTAGACATCAGATGCACCGGTAATGTGAATTTACTATAGTACTTGACATATTTTAGTAAGATTCGTCATTTTCTGTGATACAGAGGAGGAACCTCGACAGATCTTCCCCTTGGGAAATTTAAGACTATGGGTCAAGCAAGACCTCAAGAGTCAACGATGTGATGAGTGTTTCACACTATTTATAAGGCGGAGGACCAAGCGCTGGGACCTATGAGGTCATTCAGCATTAAAAGGAAAATTGAGAATAATAAATCTAAAAGATGTAACAGGAGGAAAACCTCAAAACATTTGCACTTTGAAACAGTTGTGAGGAGAGGATGGAGAGTAAGATGGAAATAAGAATATGAACAGAAGTACAGTAAAAGGAATGCAAGGGGTTGTAGCTAGGGGCCGATGAGACGCTGCAAAGAGCACTGACAGCAATTATTCACTCTCTGCGGAGTGAGTGAAATATTAACCTTCCTTAGTAGATCAAGGGAGGTTTAACTTGCCCCATTTTATCCTCGCAATGCCAGAAACCAATTCGGGCAGCCACACTCACGAATATAAAAATAGAAGCTTCTCAAACAATCACATTGGAAGTCAGATCCGTTACTCTTAATTTGGCGCCGCCCCCATTACGCATATCCCGTTTCAATCCGGTCCGCAGATGACACATCCATTAAACCGAATTTCTGACGTCGGCGGTTCGCGAGGCATTCAGCGGAGTGAACTCTAGCTGATGTCATGCACAGAGATAGCAAGAAGGCACATAGGCATCGCATCCGGCTTATGGATGCTATCAACGTCTGTGGTTACGGTCTCGAATAAAACTCGACTCATTACGATAGCGGTTTGTGATTTAGGATTCAGCTGGAAGCCATGACGGTTGATGCCATCCTGGATTCGTTAGCGGTGAATAATTTGGTCAAGGTGATGTGACGGTAAAAATTCGCGCTCGTTTCAAGAGGAGGCACGTTCGCCTGTCTCGATGGTCTTTTCGGCAGAGAGAGAGAGAGAGAGAGAGAATACTTGAAGAATGAAAGAAGAGAAGTTCTATGCAGGGCCTTCCATTTTCAATTAATATCATATAACACACACAGATATATATATATATATATATATATAGTATATATATTATATATATATATATATATATATATATATATACACACACACAAGAATACCACAGGAAAATGATAGGCAGAAATCCAAGCGCTTTCGTCTTTACTAACACGAAAGCGCTTGGATTTCTGCCTATCATTTTCCTGTGGTACTGACTTATTTAATGAAGTCATGGGCATCTATTACGATTTTTAAGCATATATATATATATATATATATATGATATATATATATATATATTATATATATATATATATATTGCACATGATTTTCTGTACCACCTTCTCTACATATACCACAAAAATAGTCGACTGACCACCTGATACCTCATTCGTTTTATGTCAATAGACACACGATGACCTGCAGGGAACAAGCCCCTCTCGACCCAAGGTCAAGACTCATTGGCAAGTATCTTAACCTATACCCAGCCCTTGTTACTTACCCAGGTGTATCTTACATGCAACTACACCAAATTACATATTCTTTCTCATACTACTTACGTATACTTAATTTCAGTGTCATATCTGAAGCAAAAAATAAGACTTCAGTACAGCGTGAAAACCATTTTAGCTTCTGTTTGTTTGTTTGTATTATGTTTTTACGAGGATTAAAACCAGTGGTTATTCAGCAACGGGACCAACGGCTTTACGTGACTTCCAACACCACGTCGAGAGTGAACTTCTATCCCCAGAAATACACATCTCTCACACCTCAATGGAATGCCCGAGAATCGAACTCGCGTCCACCGAGGTGGTACGCCAACACCATACCAACCACGCCACTGAGGTGGTTTTTTTTTTGTTCCCGTGTAAAGTTTGGCCGTATTGTTTAAAACGTTTAAAATCTTTAAGATTCGCGAGGACTGCTGACACTGCTTCTGACGATGAGGATAGTAGTCCTCGTAAAACTTTGGGAATTTAAGTGTGATTAACAATATACCGTGATCAACACAAAAAAAAAAGAAACAAAAAAGGGTCTTATTTTATCGTCACTCAACTAAGTCGTAAAATATTAATCCTCTTCTTGTACCTTGCCCCCCTCATTCTTTTTTTTTTTCTTTCTTTCTTTATTTCTGAGTTCAACAAAATTTTTTAACTAGTTGATTTGCATGTTGGTAATTATTCTCCTCGAATAATTTTGACCTTGAGTTATTTCCAAAGGCCTCAAAATAATTTAGGTAATAATTTAAAAGTAGTTTTCCTTCATACCTGTCTAACTATGATAAGGCTTCTTGTTTTTGGAATTCGATACGATGTTCCACGGGTATTATCTTATGTATATTTGACCTTGACCTAGTTTCTATGGTCATGGATCATTTTAAAGGTCAACATTAATTTTTTCTCTGATATTGATGTGACTTGAAGCTTGGTTAGTAATATCGCATGTATTATTATTATTTTTTGGGGGGAACTATTTTTCAAGGTCAGGGTATGATACGTTTGACCTCGACCTACTTTGCAAAATCAAAGGCAACTTTAAAGGTCAACATTAAAGTTTCCTCTGTTATTGATACAAGCCGACAAGTAGGTTTGCTGAGGCTGGTGAATATCATCAAATGATTTTGACTGACATATTCTTCAAGGCCCTGGTAAGGTTTATTTGACCTCGACCTACTTTGCAAGGTCACAGATCATTTTAAGTTTTCTCTGATGATGATGCCACTTCATAGGTACCCTGGGGTTACTATTACATATTTGTCAAAGGTCTGAGCGAAATGAAAGGCCAACGAAGAACTGTCCTAAGGGAACACTCACCAGGCAGAGTTATCTAAACCATTCCGCTGCAGAGCGACGGAGAATCCGAAATAGGACTCTCGGCCCCAGTAGGACTCGCCGAGCGTCGGGTCGGAGAATATCTGAGCCGTCCTGGGCTCCAGGTTGAAGCTAGAAGCCGGGCCCACCACGCCCATGCCCACGCCCACTATCACAGTTAGAATCAGCCTCCTCCATGGGGCTTTCGTGCCACAACCGTTCGACAGGAGGCCTCTTGGTGTGTTCGCCAACATGGCCGCCAAACCTTGCTCAGGCTCTAAGATGGTCTATCCTTTTGGTTCCAGGCGACTTCCAGTTTCTGGAAAAACAGAAGAAAATGATGGTGAGTTTTAATAAGTAAAGGAATTATAGGGCTTTTTTTTAGTATTGGTGTTTTGTAGTGTTTAGACAAGACAAAATAATATTTAGTTTCTAATAATTGAAGAATTGGTACGACATTCGCCCGGTTTCAAAATCCCTTTACCTCCTGGAAAAACATTGAAAAATATTCTTTAGTTTATTCATAAGAAACGAGATGTAACAACATGCATTTGTTTCTGGGTGGATTCCAGTTTCTGGGAAAAACATTGAAAATAATGGTTAGCTTTTAATAAGCAAAACTGGATAAAACATTTCTCTAGTTCCAGGCGCACTCCAGTTTCTACGAAGCAAAAAGATAGCATAAAGTTAATCTTTCCATTAGCATGGTTCTTGCTCCGAGTTCATGAGCCTTCCAGTTCCTGGAAAACAGGACATTGCATATTTTATCTCTAGTATTTGTAAAATTACGAGAATAAGGAAAAGTTTTCCATTTTGACTCCGTCCACCATTTACTTTTTGGAAACGGAAAATCTTTTAACAACCAAATTGTTTATATACTTAATCGTCTCAATCAAAATTTTTTTTCTACGCCAATAAACTTGAACTTGATGTATAAGTGAGCTTTATTTTAATCTTTGTAACTATTGTCTCTTTGCAACATTGAGTTTGGTACCTAAAATTATAATCAAATGTTTATATATACTTACATATATATATATGTGTGTATGTGTGTATATATGTATCTATATCTGTCTGTCTATCTATCTATCCTTATATATATATATATATATATATATATATATATATATATATATATAGAGAGAGAGAGAGAGAGAGAGAGAGAGAGAGAGAGAGAGAGAGAGAAATTCAGACCGAGATCACAATGTCTAAAAAAAATGATCATATAATTATGTAAATAAAATGCGTGCAACAGATAAAAGAAAACGAAGCCGAAAGGGATACAATACTTTAAATATTAACTGAAATAATCGACGTTTGAAAGAACAGATGTGGAATACTGCCTTATCAGTTCCTAATAAAAATAATTGGGAGGGTTCAAAGAAGAGTCGAATTCTTGTCCTTCCCTTGGTGGCAGAGTGAAGTACTTGTCTCCCCTCCTCTCTAAAAATGTGTGATTCTTTTTCTTTACAAAATACATGATAAAAAGATTCACCAGTATTACAAATAATAAAGGAACATGAAATGAAATTTCCACATACAACTATCCCCACATTCTAACAAATATTTTTTCAGATATGTCATAGACTCGTTAATTTTTAGAAAAAGTCATAAGAAGCATATTTTAGTAATATTGTATATACATACATACACACACACACACACACACACACACACACACACACACACACCACACCACACCACACAACATATACATATATATATCATATATATATATATATATATATATATATACACACATATATATATATATGTGTGTGCACAAACACATCTGCTGTGCAAATTAACAAATCCATTAAAAAAAATTAGAATGCAGAAACAGACCTCCTTCCCTCAAGATCTATTGTACCTGGCAGCGTCCAATACTTCCCCTTTCCTCGACTATCTCAAGCACAGGGGAGATAAGGGTATCAGGTTGTCTGTTCCAATAAGCCCATGTGCTTGCAAGGCATTTTGTTATACAAACACGTCGCCCGGTATGCACGAACACACACACGAACGCAAACACAAACACACGTTCACCCAAGCACGTCAAACACAAACATATACACACTCAAACACAAACACACTTTGCAGCATCAATCATCTCAAACGAACCCCAGGTAACGACCGAGATGAGAATTCCCAGCGAGCATCTTTCAGCTCATCAGGAAAACCTGCTGCCAGCATCCGACCCAAATGTTTTAATCTGTTAAGAGCCTCGCCCACCTGGTGGCACAGGTGAGAGAGAGAGAGAGAGAGAGAGAGAGAGAGAGAGAGAGAGAGAGAGCATCAGATGACGGCGGCGTGGGCGAGGGAAAACTTATTAAAATAATTCGTGTGTAATTTGATGTGTTGAGAGAGCGAAATTTTTCATTATCATTATTATTATTGTTGTTGTTGTCATTCCGTGTAATCTGATGTGTTTATGGAACGAAATTTTTCATTGTCATTGTTATTATTATTATATTATTATTATTATTATTATTATTATTATTATTATTACCGTAATGTATACAGAATGACAGTAAAATGGTAATATGTTTAAGAGATAAAGAGGAGGTGAACAGATTTGAGAAATACTTAAGGCACTAAATTCAGGACAAATAAAGCTAGTAAATAATTATTTATCTCCCCCCAAAAAAGCTAAAAAAAAAAAAAAAACTAAGCAAGAAACGGTTTGAGTGTGCTATAAAAAATACTAAGGAAAAACGCTCAATGGAAAATGTCCTATAAAAATATATTTCTGGATGGCAAAAGTTTTCCTTTTACAGCAAAAGAGTATCATCTATTAAGGAATGACATTAGCAAATAACGGGACAACCTTCATTGCCAGATTCCTCCTCTGTTTGGTGGTCCCTAGATATTAGTATAGGTTTGAAGGTCCAGAAGTTAAACTGACTTTCCTGTAGTGGCTAGCTTCGAACAAGAGAGACCAGACGTCACTGTAACATCCATCCTTTAGCTGACTTTGAATAAAACTTCCCAAAGCTAAAAACGAGACTCATATACCTCATAATTTGGGAACAACTATTTTAGATATAGTTGTTAACATTAACATAAAAAAACGTTGTTTATTTATCTACAAATTTATTTTAGAGAACCAAACAAGCATTGGGCCAAAGTCCTTAAAAAAAGTAAATTAGACAAATTCAAAAACACAGAAGAAGGTGGAGAATTCTATCTTCTAAAAGTGGACGGTGAGAAAGTCTTTAAAAACCGCAGATTAAACGAAACCAGAAACACAGGGGAAGTCGGAAAGTTCTGTAGTCTAGAAGTGTAGGGTAAATTAAAAAAAAAAGAAAAAAAAATTTTGAATATCACATTCATCGTAATCATTTTGCTTCCAAATAACTTGCAGTCAACCTATCTTGTTGCTCCTGTATTCAGTTTCTCAAGAGCCTCAGTGGCGTGGTCGGTATGGTATTGGCGTGCCACCTCGTTGGCCGAGAGTTTGATTCTCGGGCATTCCATTGAGATGTGAGAGATGTGTATTACTGGTGATAGTTCACTCTCGACGTGGTTCGGAAGTCACGTCAAGCCGTTGGTGCCATTGCTGAATAACCACTGGTTCCATGCAACGCAAAAACACCATACAAACAAAATAAACAAACTGTTTTCAGTTTCTTATAAGCTTTTTCTTATAAATGTTTTATTTTCAATAAGCGCTTTATGACCTTCCTTGGTGTAAGCCTAGTCTTTCTGTGTGTGTGCGTGTGTGTGCAGATGGAGTCTGAGTTCGAGAAGGGCATTTGCTTGCCAATTTTACCTTAGTTTAAATCGTGTCTTATAATTTACCTTACACATATGATACAAAGACTCTAAATGTAGCAGATATTGGTACAGACGTAAACGTGCTTTTCATGTCAAACACATATCACACAATACAAATGCACGAGCATACACATACATACAGCTCACAGATGCAAAAATCACGTCTACACCAACACCTCAATACAATTCCCGTGATGTAATGTAGGAGCGGCGGAGGAGCAGGTGTCCCTAAATGTCACTCTCCTGATGGGAGAAACACCACTTAACGAGGCTTCCGATATGAGAAACACCACTTAACCTATGCTCCATTCACATCTGCTTCTGATTTTGCTTGGAGGAAGGAAGGAAGGACGCCCAACGTCATGTGACGGAGTATTACAGCAAGCGGGAAATATACGGTTGTTCATGTAAACATCCGGGAGAAATTGCCAGTTAACTCAGATTACACGACCTAATTTAGCTTACCTTACTTAACCTAACCTAATCAACAGTAATACCGTCCACCGCTACAACTTACTTTCGCCACTTTTTAAAAAATTGAGTAAATGAAGATTAAAGTTTACCAATATTCAAAAAGTCATATTTTGCAAAGCTGTTGAGATAAAGGAGTTATTTTATTTTTGTGTGTATGGAAGCTTATGATAATATGGGGAATTGCTTGGCCCTAATGAAAACAAATTTGCCTATTTTCTTTGATAAAATGGAAACCGGGCATTTGTGGTAAAAGTCAGTTCTAGCAGTGGACGCCTCTTATCTCACCTTACCTAATTTACCGTACATCATTTGACCTAACCTAATATAATAAAGTCTATCTCATCTTATCTAACCTTTAACTAATTAACGTTAATCTTAAGTAACCTAACTTAATCAACCCTCTCTGATCTAAGCTAACCTTACATAATTATATTACCTGACCTAACTTATCTTAGCTGAGGGGAAAACTCCAGTGTATTATGCTTAAGAATTAAATGCATATACTCATAAAATGATAAATGAATATCTAGTATCTACAATATCCACAAGGACGAGCGAATAAGTCCGTCAAAATCTTGCATACTTCTACTCCCCTTGCTCTTGAAAATAAGGAATTTAAGGGTCATAAAGACAGTCAGATGGGTCTGCTCCTCATTTTTTAATATCTTCCAGATATTGAAAAAAAATAGAGGAGTAGAATCTTTCTTTCTCTCACCTTAATAACTTGACTATCATCCACCATCCCTACATCCCTATCTCCCTCACGTGAAGGACTGACTGGCTTCTAGCTATCCCAATTTCAGGTAGAGAGACGGGCACTGATTAGGTTAGGTTAAAATTACTTTCCACCGGAAGTGTTCCCAATAATCCCCCCCCCCCTCCCCTCCCCAACCCCAAAAAACTCTCTTGACTGATGTCATCAGCAAGATCCTCATAACACGATGTCTCGAGCTGATAAAGGGATTTTACAACTGTTACTTCCTTGTTTACCAAACACTTTTGTCCACCTTATCGTGATGGTGGGAGGTGGGAGGGGTGTGAGAAAATGAACTTCCGAGGGACTTTTAGTCAGGATACGATGGTTGGGTCGGGGAGGGGCAGGGGTAGGTGTGGTTTTGGAAGAAGAAATTTTACAAGGTCGAATGACGTACAGAGTTAATTTGGCTTTTTTTTTTTTCCTAGATAGACAATAAGTTTTAATACTGATTATGCTCTCCCTCTCTCTCAATGGTGAATTCATGACACCAGATAATCTAATGTTAATCAATCAATCAATCAAGACTGAATCCACAATCTATTTTCGTTTTTTAACAGCAGATTGGATTTGTCGGTTTCTAAGGCAAATCTAACACTCGCCTTCGCCCTGTATTTCTTAGTTCCTCGTTAGACGAGTGGTTTACGTGCTTGCCTACTGATTCGGTAGTCCCGAGTTTTCGATTCCCTACTTTGCCAACGTGGAATCAAGAGGAATTTGTTTCTGGTGATTAGGAATTTATTTCTCGATATAATGTGGTTCGGATCCCACAATAAGCTGTAGGTCCCGTTACTGAGTAACCAATTGGTTCCTAGCCACGTAAAAATACCTAATCTTTCAGGCCAGCCCTAGGAGAGCTGTTAATCAGCTCAGTGGTCTGGTTAAACTACGATATATTTACTTTTTGAAAAAAGAGTATGATTCTTTTTTATGGTACCATGAGCCTTGGAGGCTCGAGCCTTCTAGTTTTCAAAAAGTCTTTAGGGATGCCGTTGCTAGCCCCATGCCCTTTTCTAAGAATCCAACTGTCGCTGGTACTTCTTCACAGTTGGGCTGGTATGGGAGACAGTTCAGAGTTCCAAAACTATATCTTTAGGACTGCAAAGTCTGGCATATATATACAACGAATGCGAGGATGAATGATTGATTGATTGCTTCGATAATAAAATACTGGCGTCACAACCCTCAAGGTCGCTGACGCCTTATCTGGAGATAAACTGTGAAGCCTGACATAACAATGGAATGTCTTAAATAATCATGAAATACGTAAATGTAAGTGTCAAGTGTTGTCGAAGTGCTATTCACTTCAAGTGCCGAAACCACTTCACGGATGATGTGAGCAGCGATTACGTGACTGCGAGAAATAGAATCACTGGCAATATTTTTTCACAATAATACTGATAAATTTACACTGCAAGTTATCGTAGTTTTAGGGCAGTGCAATTGGGCGCGAGAGTACCTATGTATCAGATAGAATATAGAATTTAGACAGAAGACCAAGCGCTGGGACCTATGAAGTCATTCAGCGCTGGAAGGGAAATTGACAGTAAACGGTTTGAAAGGTGTAGCAGGAGGAAAACCTCAAAGCAGTTGCACTATGAATCAATTGTTAAGAGAGGGTGGAAAATAAGATGGAAGGAAGAATATGAACGGAGGTACAGTAACAGGAATAAAAGGGGGTTGCATCTAGGGGCCGAAATGACGCTGCAAATAACATTACTTAGAACCTTAAGTAATGCCTATTATTCACTACACATAACACACACACACACATCACACAGACAAAAAGTATTTAAAAACAAAAAGTAAATTTCGTCTCCTCATAAACAAAGCTGACTAAATAAACAAGATATCTCCACAGCATCCTAATCTGAGATGTCCTCGTAGTCTCAGATCTGCAAAGCTAAGTGTGGAATTTCGTACAATAATAACAATAAAAAAAATTGCGTTACTTCAGATCCATTTACTGTACAAACAGAGAGAAAACAAAGCAGTGATAAGAGTGTGTGGGATATTGTGGTCACGAGGCTTATATGCTGTTCTGTCTGCTGAGTAATGATGATGATGATATTACTATTTCTACCACAACTATTGTGATGATAATAATAATAATAATAATAATAATAACAATATAAAGGGACATTAGTTTTTAATTACTCAATTGAATATTTGTCAAAGTACACACACACACACACACACACACACACACACACACACACACACATATATATATATATATATATATATATATATATATATATATATATATATATGAGTGAGAGAGAGAGAGAGAGCAGTTACAAATGTAGCTTGTTGTTATGCCACCTTTTCCATAAACTGCTCTTGTCACCAAGCTCCTTTTTTCTCGACAATACCGAATTGAAACGAAGAAATTTCCGAATATAAATATCTCCTAAAACTACGCTCCTTTTGAGGACGTTATCCAACCATTCTCTGACCCCATTACATGTTTTGGTTTAAAATACAACAGATTTCATATAGATACTACGCGGACATTGTGAATCCGAGAGTCAAGCAGTTTAATTAGCCAATCTTACCATTCACTACCAAGCTTAGGAATTTCAATATTATCAGTGTTTTATCATCAGTCTTGACCTACGTTTCTTTCAACAGAATGACAGTTACTGAAATTGAATTGAATACAGAATTTAGGCCTAAGGCCAAGCACTCGGACCTATGACGTCACTTCAGCGCTGAAACGGAAATGGGCAGTAAACGGTTTGAAAGGTGTAACAGGAGGAAAACCTCAAAACAGTTGCACTATGAATCAATTGTTACGAGAAGGTGGAAAGTAAGTTTGAAGAAAGAACATAAAGGATGTACAGTAAAAGGAAAGAAAGGGACTGCAGCTAGGAGGCCGAAGGGACGCTGCAAAGAACCTTCAGTGATGTCTACAGTGCACCGCATGAAGTTCACCGATGGCACTAACCTCCTACGGAGAGAAAGTTGCGGCATACATCTGTTTTTCGATTTGGGTGTCATTCTTTTTATATCTCGCCTATCCATCTCTGCCATTCTATTTATTGCCTTTTTTTATGATCATGTAATTGTTCTGCCTGTCACTTTCTGTACGTGTGTGCCAACCACTGTTGCCAATTTGTATGTATTTACCCTCCAAACTGGGGATAAAATTTACACAAAACCGTGGAAATAAGTGAATTTAGCATATCTACTTGTAATATAAATACACAAATAACAGAGCAATTTCATCATTATCACATTACTATGACAGCTAGAATTCTTGGAAGCAGTTTGTAAAAACACCAGCGTATGTGTCAAGCTCCACTAGATTGGCAACATCTTTCTCATACCATTCACTCTTATTTTACATGAACATACAAACACGAACACATACACACAATATCTAGTTCTCTTCATCTTTCTCATTGTCTCCCCATCTTTTTCATTCAATTTTACTCTTGTTTCGTCCTCCTCGCCTACCTTCTATATTTTGCTGACTTGTTCCTTTTCCTCCTTCTATTTATTCCTCTAGCTCATTCTTTCATTTGCTTTCTCCATGTTTTTATAATTTCCCTATTTCTCAGACAACTATTGTTTTTTCCCTTCTTCTTTTTCTTCCACATCCCCATCCTCTCACACATTTCTCTCTCTTTCTGTTTCTTTCTCCTCTGTTTCCTTGTTACTTTCCTATTCTTTTCTTATCAATTTCCTCCTTTGTCTCTCCTTCCTTCCTTCTACTCTCTCTTTATTCCTTTTCATTTCCGCCCTCCCTTAACCTTGTTTTCCTTGTGGCAAATTCTTTCCATCCCCCCTCCCCTCTCTCCCCCACTCTCTCTCTTTATTTCCTCCCTCCCCTTATCCTTCTCTATCCTCCTTCTCGCCCTTTCTCTCTCTCTCTCTCTCTCTCTCTCTCTCTCTCTCTCTCTCTCTCCTTTTTTCATTTCCACTCTCCTTTTCTTTGTCACAAACTCCTTCCATTTCCCTCTCTCTTTATTCCCACCCTCCCCTAATCTTCCTTATCCTTCTCTCTTTCATTTCCAGTCTCCCTTTCTTTGTCACAAATTCTCTCCATTTCTCTCTCTCTTTATTCCCACCCTCCCCTAATCTTCCTTATCCTTCTCGCAAAGCCCTTCCTTTTCTCTCTCTCTCTCTCTCTCTCTCTCTCCTTTTTCTCTCTTTTTCATTTCCACCCTCGCTTTTTTTGTCTCAACTTTCCATTTCTCTCTCTCTCCTTATTTCCACCCTCCCCTAATCTTCCTTATCCTTCTCGTAAAGCCCTTCCTTTTCTCTCTCTCTCTCTCTCTCTCTCTCTCTCTCTCTCCTTTTTCCTCTCGTTCTCTCTCAATCCGTACCCCTCATTCCACTCTGCACCAATGCAGCCCGAGCGCTGTGATAGAACCTACTAGAGATGAGGGCATCACACTTATCGTTCATCTCCCATCAGCATCATATCCTGATTCGGTGGGTACACTGGTCAGCCCAGCTAGAACTTTCATCTATTTCTTCTTTTTTTTGGGGGTGGGGGGTGGGGCCCGCATTGGGTGGAGGGGGAGATGGTTTTATTTATAGTTATCTTCTTCTCTTTTGTTTGGATGGACGCCGGGACTCGCAAAATAATACTAAGAGTAATTGATCTTGCTTTGCTCTTGTTATTCAACATTTCGTTTGTGCGTTGGTTGTTAGTGAGTGTATGCGACATCCGAATGACCTGGTAACCTAGTTCCTAAGCTGTTTGTATGTGCTTGTGTGAGTAAGTATGGTATGTGTGCGCGTGCGCATGCGTGGTTTGTTTGTTTGTATGGTGTTTTTACGTTGCATGGAACCAGTGGTTATTCAGCAACGGGACCAACGGCTTTACGTGACTTCCGAACCACGTCGAGAGTGAACTCCTATCACCAGAAATACACATCACTGACTCCTCAATGGAATGCCCGGAATTGAACTCGCGGCCAAAGAGGTGGCAGGCCAAGACCAAACCGGTCACGCCACTGAAGCGCCTGCGTATGCGTGGTCAAAGGTACGTTCCATGTTCTTAACCACCATTTATTTCCGCGCATGTGTATGTGTTTGTGGTCTATGGCATAGATGCTAGGTAACCTAATATCCGTTGCTGGCCTTTGTATGGAGAAGAGGATATCAGCGGAAAATGAGAGGATATAACATCAAAGATAGAGATATAGACGCCTCTTAAAAGAGAGAGTATTATAGCAACCCACGTCTCTCATTTTACACCTGTCAAAATTCTAGAGCCAAGAACGGAATCATGCATGAATGCATTGCTTCCTGAAGAATTTTTTTTATTTCTGTTATTTCGTTCCTATTCTGCGGTCATCCTTCTATTATCTACTGATCTATTTTCGTTCTAAACCTATTTTTCTCTTCGATTCTATTCTTCTTGTCAGGGCTTCTTCTCTCCCCTCTTATTGCGCGCTTGTAAAACCCACTGAACGATGAGAAGAAAGGAGAGTGACTGAACAATATAGTATAATATATATATATCAATTACTACTTCAAATCACATGCTGGTACTCACTGACAAGAGGAGATCTGTGTATAATGGCTACATCAAAAGGCGTTTAGGAATAGAAAAGCTACTCCCCCCCCATCCCCTCCATTTTTTTTCATCTTCGATGCTGGTACTCTTAAGAGGAGGTCAGCTTCTGTTGGTCTCGTGATATTATATACTTTGAATTGAACAAAGTGACTTATTTATAGCTATTTTTAAACTATTTTTTTTTATGTATGACAGGATTCAGAATTGACGTATTTTTTAGGAGGATATTATTATTATTATTATTATTATTGGAGAAACAAATCCACAGTTATGTATAGATACATATATTCAAAAAGAAATCTCTACATAGAGCTTTCGGTAAATCTGTTCAATTTCCCTTTCCAATTATTATTATTATTATTATTATTATTATTATTATTATTATTATTATTATTATTATTATTATTATTATATTGCAAGGATCATATTCTTGGGAAACTTGGGTTTCAAGTCGATGGCCCCTGTGGGCTTGTTCCATATGAATAGGGTTCGTCTTTTGAATAATAATAATAATAATAATAATAATAATAATAATAATAATAATAATAATATGGTGATGATAATGATAATGAAAAGTTATCCAAGAAAATGTAAAGACGTACGAAAAAATGTAATCCTTATAACAACAGCCATAGGCAGACTGAGATTACCTACAATATGTCTGTTTTTGGAAGTTAATAATAATAATAATAATAATAATAATAATAATAATAATAATAATAATAATAACCTTAAAATACAACGCACCCTCAGGTGATGTGCTCTACATTATAACCCAGAAGGAGTGTGTGACATTGGGCCAAGTACCCTGGCTATTGTGACCATTTTTTTTTTCGTTACCTGTCAAAACATCATTGTGCCCCAGATTCCATACTCATCGGATTCCTGAGGTTTGTAGGAAGTCACTAAAACATTAATTTCAGGGACGATGTTATCAAGAACTGTACCCAGTATGTTTCAAAGGCAGATTGCAAGTAGATAGTCGATATGCAGAGTATGAATGATTTATTTGGTCATTTTTTTGTGCAGTTTCGGGAAATGTTTTTTCTATGACTTGACAAAAAAGAAATTATATATATATATATATATATATATATATATATATATATATATATACTATATATATATATATAAATCAGACAAGGCTATGGTCACACTGGCATGTCTTATTCTCAGTTGAAGGTACCATTATTATTAGTTAATTATTAGTTATTATTATTATTAGTTTATTATATTATTAGTATTATTATTATTCATTATTATTATGATTATTATTATCATCATTATTATTATTTTATTATTATTATTATTATTATTATTATTATTATTATTATTATTATTATTATTATTATTATTATTATTATCATCATCATCAAGACGTGGAAATTAACATGAACCAGTACCCAGCAGAAGACCTCTGCCATGCTAAGGAGAGTATAGAATTGTCTTAAGTATTAAAAGGGGAAAGACGTTCGTTAAGAACGGCATGTGTGTGTGTGTGTGTATGTGTTTTTTTTAATTACACATTTCAGTGATGTACGAGCTGGAAGTCAGGCAAATTGGATATGCAAAGTGGAGTCACCGTTCCCATCAACTGTCAAAAACTTGAAAGTGTTACAGATTTTATGTAATTTAAGGTACTTCGAATAATGGTAATTTTATATCAAGAGAAAATATCAGTTATAAATACAGACAAGGGAAAAGGATTCATTTGAACACATTTCAGTTAATGATTCGTAAGAAGAGGGTTAATATAGGGAAGCTTTTCCTGAAGTGTATTTTTTTCTAAAAATTAAGAAATGAACAGATGTACCTTAGCCCATTCTATTAACGTGTCGCGATTTTTCGTACACACACACACACACAGACAAGCTCTCACGCAATGCACGTGCGTGTGCGTGCGCACCACGTGTTTATTTATGCCTTCATATGAACACAAACATAAAAGACACACACGCGCCCACATATCCATGACAACCCGTTAGAAAAAGGGTGCATTTATTATCTCCTACTTGATTCATTAACATCAATCTCCTCTGTCTCCGCCTTTTGTCCACCACGAGACCTGGGTCCTGCCCTTCCATCAATTTCCACAAGATCTCCGAGTTGTCTCCACCCACGAAATCTAATCCCCGCCCATCCTCTCCCCTCTTCCCCCTCTCTTTCTCTCTTCCCAACGAAATATAATTGATACGACTTAACCCGACGCTCATGCGGGCTGGAGCTAGACGCCCCTTCTGTTAAACCGTCCTACAACCAAGGAGGTTTAATGGCCTACAACACACTTCGGTTTAGAAGAGTGAAGAGCACGATGGCGGATATGCAAGGAGTCTAAACACAGGCAAAGCCTAAATAAAGAACTAGAAGCAGGTGATGCTGATGCAGTGAATTACGAGATGCCAAAAGAAAGTTTAAAGCAACACGATGCTGAGACACAGTTACACACAAGATGATTCTGACACAAAGGGCTGTAAGCACCAGTTTGTTTGATACAGAGGTTCGCAGAAAGATGTTACTGTCAGCTTTGCAGCGAGATGGTCGAGATGCAAAGCAAGTTTAATGCAAGGGGATGTCAGACAGAAAAATTGTAAAAGTGAGACGATGGTGACACAAGAGTTGTAGCCAGACAATATTGACACAAGAGTTGTTACCAGACAATGTTGACACTAGACCAGAAAATGCTGACATAGAGTATAAACCGCAGACAATGATGACAACCGACAAAGTCGCAATGAAATGACGCTGACAAAAAGTGTACAAGCAAGAAGATGCTGCAGTTCAAGAAGTACACTGTAAGATAATGTTGCCACAAAAGGAGAAAGCAAGATGATCCTGGAAAAGGACAAGGGATTCACAGTGAAATGAAGCCAGCACACAGTTCTAGAGCGACTTAGCAGAGCCATGTTGAAACATAGTTCTAGAAAGACTATACCGACACAGAGACGCAGAAAGACTATGAAAACCCTAAGAGTTGCAGAGAGACGATGCTGACAGAGCCTTAGAAAAGCCATATCAAAACACAGTTCTAGAAAGACTACTATGACACAGAGACGCAGAAAGACTATGAAAACCCATAGAGTTGCAGAGAGACTACGATAACACACAAATGCTGGCAGGAACAAACTTAGAAAAACGAACAAGAAGCTACTGGCACAGAGGAAGAGTCAAAGATCGGATGCTCACAGCAGCTACGAGAAGCCAGGACCCTACGAGAAGCACTCCCCGGCGGAAGCAGCCTGAATGCAGGAAAGGAACTTGGCGGGTCAGTGCTTGCGTTCTTGCCCCCCCTCCCTCCCCGGGCCGTGACTTGAATTCTGATTCTGGCATTCATGGATGTGAAAGAATGCGAGAAACACGAGGTTTCTCTTCTAGGTCTCAGGCATGATAAACAACATTCTCACGTCAAGGCATGAAAAGAATGACTGATTGATCAAAGGGATTGTCGTCATTACTGCAGTCTTCGATGTTGTCTACGCCGCATTAGAGAGAGAGAGAGAGAGAGAGAGAGAGAGAGAGAGAGAGAGAGAGATTTCTTATTATAAATAAGATAAAAAATGAAATTCTGTCCACATACACAGCCATACCTCTGTATTATAGTTAGGTTGACTGTGAAAGTGTGTGAAAACATTTCTTTTCCGATTCTGTTGCTTTGGTAATAATGAATGAGCCCATGGTATATAACGGCTCCCCTTAGCCCCACATATATATATATATATATATATATATATATATATATATATATATATATATGTGTGTGTGTGTGTGTGTGTGTGTGTGTACACTTAACCTACATGTAAAAAGATTTGCGTACACGCATTCTCGCCCCCTCACACACGCAAGTCCTTACAGCACCGAAAGAAAATCCAATTATAGCAGGCCGCACAAAAGGAATTCTGCTATTCAGGAGAAGCGAGGTTCTTCAACGAGGTTAACAGCCATTTCATGTTACTATCCTGAGAGGGAGCCAGAGGAGGAGGAGGAGGAGGAGGAGAAGGTCATTCTTATATCCGTGTTCCAATTCGGACATTGCATCAAATGGTTTTTAAGGAGACTGCATTCACCTCTATTCACTGACGATCTCGAGTGCACTGCCTTCTTTTCTTTTTTTTTCATACGTTTTCAGCAGCAAGTCATAAGTTTTCGTCTTTATAACACCGTTTTCAGGTGATCGTTGATTTCCTACATCTGAACATTCGTTTGAGAGATTTCAGCGGATTTTTTTTTGGAAGATGCTGGCTCTGATTTCAATTTGTTCCAGTGCATGCAGTATATTTTCGTCTCTCTCTCTCTCGCTCCCCCCCCCCCCCCCCCACCCCCCCCCCCCCCCCCCCCCCCCCCCCCCCCCCCCACCCCCCCCCCCCCCCCCCACCCCCCCCCCCCCCCCCCACCCCCCCCCCCCCCCCCCCCCCCACCCCCCCCCTATCTTGAAGTGATCGGTGATTTACTACATCTGAACGTTCGTTTTAAGCGATTACAAAGCAACTATTTTCCCTTGAAGGGAATTTGAAGGTAATTGTTATAATTTCAGTGTGTTGCAGTGCATGCCGTATTCTTTCGTCCTTCCCCGTCCGGATGTTGAACGATTTATATCATAATTAATTTGAAATATTTAAGCTTTCTTTTATGAGTGAAAATTATAACAATGATCTTTTTTATATGGTATTTCAGCTGGTGTCTTTTATCTTCGTTTTTCCAAGGTGGATTGATGTAATTAATGTTACTTCAAACGTTAATGTTCTTCAAAGAGCAGCCATATTTTTAAGTGAAATTCTAAATTTTTTTTTTTTCTAATATATTTCAGCAAGTGTCTTATATCTTCGTCATTCCCGTGCCAAAGGTGGATTGGTATAATCAACGTTAATACAAAAGTTAGTGTTCTCAAGTGTTATTTTTCTCCAAAGCGTTTCAGTTCAATATATCTCATTGAGAACCATAAAATTTCACCTATCCCTCATACGGACGACTTAGTATATTCAAACATTAGATAAAAGCACAACTGCTACAGAGAACTGCTACTTTTCGAAGCACTTCACCAAGATATTTTCTTTTATATTTTTCATCGGGATATCTATTTCTAATTTTCTTGTTTTATATTTCAGTATTAATTTCATCCAACATTACTACCCTAATACTATTCTTCTTGAATTTTAATATTTTTATCCATTTATATACTTATATATTATTTTTCCTTCTTAATAAGTGGTATCTCTTCTTTCTGTATTTCCCTTTACTTCCTCTTAACTCTTCCTAATGAACACCATATTCTTTGAAAGCTTCAGTCAGTGGCACCTGTGGGCTTGTGCCATATAAATAGGTTTCTTCTATTGAATAATAATAATAATATAATAATAATAATAATAATAATAATAATAATAATAATAATAATAATAATATGACTGAAGGGATAAAGCTACCAGATGGGAACAACATCAAACATATAGATAAGACGGGATACAAATACCTGGAAATAATGGAAGGAGGGGATATAAAACACCAAGAGATGAGGGACACGATCAGGAAAGTATATATGCAGAGACTCAAGTCAAAACTCAACGCCGGAAATATGATTAAAGCCATAAACACATGGGCAGTGCACAGTAATCAGATACAGCGCAGGAATAGTGGAATGGACGAAGGCAGAACTTCGCAGCATAGACCAGAAAACGTGGAAACATATGACAATACACAAAGCACTACACCCAAGAGCAAATACGGACAGACTATACGTAACACGAAAGGAAGGAGGGAGGGGACAGAGCACTGGGGCAATATATGAAAGCCAGTGAAGACGAGTGGCTAAAGAGTGCATGGGAAGGATGATAAAAGTAGACGAAGACCCAGAAATACACAGAGACAGGAGAATCAAGCAGAACAGAGGAATGGCACAATAAGCCAATGCACGGACAATACATGAGCCAGACTAAAGAACTAGCCAGCGATGACACGTGGCAATGGCTACTGAGGGGAGAGAGCTCAAGAAGGAAACTGAAGGAATGATAACAGCGGCACAAGATCAGGCCCTAAGAACCAGATATGTTCAAAGAACGTCTGATGGAAATAACATCTCTCCCATATGTAGGAAGTGCAATACGAAAAATGAAACCATAAACCACATAGCAAGCGAATGCCCGGCACTTGCACAGAACCAGTACAAAAAGAGGCATGATTCAGTAGCAAAAGCCCTCCACTGGAGCCTGTGCAAGAAACACCAGCTACCTTGCAGTAATAAGTGGTATGAGCACCAAACTGAAGGAGTGATAGAAGACGACTAGGCAAAGATCCTCTGGGACTATGGTATCAGAACAGATAGGGTGATACGTGCAAATAGACCAGAAGTGACGTTGATTGACAAAATCAAGAAGAAAGTATCACTCATTGATGGATAAGTATCAAGACCTGAAAACAGAAATAAGGATATGGGATATGCCAGTGCAAATTGTACCCATAATTATAGGAACACTAGGCACGATCCCAAGATCCCTGAAAAGGAATCTGGAAAAACTAGAGGCTGAAGTAGCTTCAGGACTTATGCAGAAGAGTGTGATCCTAGAAACGGCGCACATAGTAAGAAAAGTGATGGACTCCTAAGGAGGCAGGATGCAACCCGGAACCCCACACTATAAATACCACCCAGTCGAATTGGAGGACTGTGATGAAAAAAAAAAAAAAATGGTAATAATAAGCGATGGATTCATAAGGAGGCAGGATGCAACCCCGGAACCCCACACCATTAGTACCACCTAGTGGAATTGGAGGACTGATAGACCAAAAAAATGATAATAGGTAAATAAATAAATAAATAAAAATAAAAATGAAAATAAATGAAATAATAATAATAATAATTAAAAAAAACTATTGCTCTCCCTACAATGGATTTGTCTGGTTTGTTTTTCTTAGACAAAGATGTACTCGGGTAACTGACAGAGTTGATCACATTCTTCAGTTATCAACAATCCTCGGAATGCTGGGAGCCAGTGACCTTGGTCGTTGCAACGCAGAGTAACGTGCAATCTTATATAAATTTAACGCGATTTACTGTACTTACACGATTTCTGTGTCTTTCCTCTTTTTAACTGAAAGGCTTCGTAACTCTCTCCTTCCTTTAGCTTTTAACAATATTTTCTTCTTATTCTATTCCGGCCCGTGCTAGAAAAAGGGCAATTTGCTCCCCGTCCCATTGGCATTTTCATAAACATTAAGTTAACAAATGAACAAATTTGTCGGTTGTACAGCGTAAGAACTTCTAACCTTTGTACACATATTATAAATATATATATATATATATATATATATATATATATATATATATATATATATATATATATACAGTACTTATAGTGTTTTATAATTACCCATGTGTGTGTGTGTATCTGTTTTTATACACATACACTAACACACTATCTATCTATCTGTGAATATGAACATTATATACATATGTATATAAGATATATATTCACATGTAGGTAAACAGATAGGTAGCGTGTTAATGTGTGCATAAAAAACAGACGCACACACACACACACACACACACGTGTAATTTATAAAAGAAAGAGGCTGAAATAAACGCAACAGGAATGGAAAAAATATACAAAATTGTTGTGAGTATGAAGAGATGCCAAGATGACTTGATTGAGGCATAAAAATACGCCATCATCTTCAAAGGAAATCAGGAAATCTCTATTTTTTATTTATTTATTTATTTATTCTAATCAAATGTCCCCTTTCAGAACCCGTGTAAAATATCGTCATGCGGATTATTGTTTTTAAGAAAATGGTTCAAAACGAATTTTCGTTTACACAAAATGCTTATTAACATGAACACACAATCATAGTATCTTGATGTATGCATACAGACACATATATATACGTAACATAGACTGAATTGTGGGTGTATTATATAAATCATATATATATATACACACCAGTACATAATTTTGCATATAAAGCTCTTTAAACTAGTTTTTTTTACTGTGTGAACCTGAAAATGCAGAATAAACTACGAAAGTACTTGTTCCAAGTCCCGGTTTTCACTCGCCTTCTTAGGTGAATTTTATGATATACCCATTTTATATATATATAATATATATATTATATATATTCTTTTATAATTTATATATATATATATTTCTTTATAACATATATAATATATATATATATTATTATAATAATAAATAATACGTATATATTATTATATATATATATATATCATATTAATTAATATATATATGTAATATTATATATATATATATAATATAATAATTTATATATATGTATTATATATTAATATTATATATATATGTGTGTGTGTATATATATATATATATATATATAATATATATATATAAATTATTCTGCTTATACAGGATACGTCTCAAGTATAAAAGGCCCATTAAACCACTCTGGTTTGAAGCTAAGGACTATATTTCGGTGGACCAACTTCCACCCTTTATATCAAGCAGTGAATCACCTCAGGGCATAATATCTCCCAGTAAATATTTCGCCAATATAACTCCTTTTGTTATT
>NC_087219.1:40761145-40803645 GCF_015104395.2 Macrobrachium nipponense
GTGTGTGTGTGTGTGTGTGTGTGTGTGTGTGTCCACTGGAATTTCTTAATAAGGTGTCGGATATTTACAAACATACATAACACATACATATATAGATAAGTGTGTATGTTAACACACACACACACACCCACATAGATATGTATGTATGTATGTATTTCAGAACATGATTATAAACAACCGACACCTTTTAAAGCAATTCCAGCGAATTGGAAGATGACCTCAAACCCGAAAGGACCATCTTCATTCTTCTCAATGAACTCGTAGGGTGTGTGTGTGTGTGTGTGTGTGTGTGTGTGTGTGTGTGTGTGTGTGTGCAAATTCAGGGTCAACGACGTCACACGTCATCAAGTGCTATTATCTACTTGACCTACAAATAATCTCCATCCACGCCGAAGGGAAGTAGGTGCTAAGTATTTTGAAACGCCCTGAGGAATTTTGAGTGATGGTGACCTACGGCGGGTGTGAGTCATCGGGCCAAGCTGGCGTTGGCATGAGTTTTTTATTTTTCATTTATGTTTATTCGTTTTTCATTAATTATCATTATTATCATTATTTAAGTTTATGTCGTTTCGCGGTGTAATGGCTAGTGTCAGCGTAATACTTTTGTAGCAAAAAACAAGTGATTTAATAAATATTTGAAAATTTGTGTAATGCTTTCGTAGTGCAAAATAAGTTAGTAAATAAAAATATAATAAAAAATCCTTGTAATACTGTCGTAATGCAAATAAGTGAATGACTAAACAATAAAAAAATTTATACGTATTACTTTCGTAATACTAATAAGTGAATAAATAAATAATAAAAAAATATATGTAATACTTTAGTAATGCAAATAAGTGAATGAATAAACAAAAAATATATGTAATACTTTCGTAATATAAATAAGTGAATAAATAAATAATTAAACATTATTGTAATACTTTTGTGATGAAATATAGGTAAGTGAATAAATGAATAATTAAAAATCCTTGCAACAGCTTCGTAATAAGTGAATAAACGAATAATCAAAAGATCCCAGAATGAATAAACAAGGAAATATACAACGTTAAACAAAAATAATTCAAGAAATTACGGAAGGAAAACGATCCCAGATTCTCAAAACCAAACGTTGAATAAAAGAGAAAATACATGAAAAACTAAAAGAAATAAAAAGAAATATGCAAATCACGGTAAATTAATCAGCTGAGGATGATATGTGTTAATATCTGCAAAATTTGATAAATTTACGCATAATTCACATATGAACATTCCTGAAGTTACGTTTACTTACAGAATGAGTAAATTTTAAAAATACCTTAAAACGAAGACTCCCTCCATGCAAAATAAAACCCTAATAAAACACGAAGACTCCCCCCATGCAAAATAAAACTCGAAGACTCCCAAAATAAAACTCTAATAAAACACGAAGACTCCCTCCATGCAAAATAAGACTAATAAAACACGAAGACTCCCTCCATACAAAAAAAACTCTCAATAAAACACCACAAATTACGTTACGAGATTTAACGCGAGTAGTTGAAATAGGGTAGTTCTCAAAACAGCCTTCAGCGGATATAAAACTGAACGAGGCAAAGACTACATCAAAGTCAGCGGAGGTTTGTCGAGAAATAAGAAACAGCAAATGAGGGGGGTGGGAAGGGGGGGGGGGGGGGGGGGAGATTAATCAGAGTGGATGGGGAAACCACTTAAACGCGACAACAGAGAATTCCAAGGAATGTGTCGTTGAACGAACGTCATTAGCGACAAGGGGAAATTAGCGACGAGAAGTAAATAGAGACAGAGAAAAGGACGAAGAAATAGAGACATAGTGATACTTCGCCAATTGTTGTTATTATTATTGCCCTTATTGCAGAAACAAATCCTGTTTTGTATGTATATTTGTAACCATGCATAACTGTGGATGTATTTCTCCATTTCATGACTCATGCTAATATGAGTATATGAGTATTTTATTCATCTATTCATTTTTATTTATTATTATTATTATTATTATTATTATTATTGATTTGGGTTTTATTCTTTAAGCCAGAATCCCATTTCAGCAAAAAAATAGAAAAAATAAAACTAGAAAGGAACGAAGTTAAAGAGGCATAGTGACACTTCGCTAAGTGTTACTAGTATTATTATTATCATTATTATTGATATGGTTTTTCTTTTTGAAGCAAGAATCCTATTTCTTTTTGAAACAGGAATCCCGTTTTAGAAAAAACTGGGTGTGGGGAGGGGGCCTGATATAAACAAAACTTCTCCCTTTATAAATCGCTGTCATTCGCCGAGGGTTTTATAATCTGTAGCCTCCAGATTCTTTCGTCAAATCACTTCTGTAAACCACGCAGTTCATAATAATAAACAGCTTTTATTTGGCGCACAACATGCAGAAGTTTCATCTTAACGGTTTCCACATTCTTGTGTCCTTTCACTTCCAACAAACCACATGTCCTTTCACTTCCATCCTCGCTGGCCAACAGGATGATGATGTAATCCACACCGTTAGTTTCTCGCGTCTATCGGATTACCTTTTCCAAAATCTTTAATATAGTACTTTGGAAACGCATAAGGTAAATTCTCCCTACTGAAGAGTCATATATAAGAGTTATTTATCAAGAACAATGGCTGCTGGAACAGATGACATTCCGGCATTTTCAAACGAGGATGTTGTGCAATAAGAACATCGAAAGAGAACCTCAGAAGTTCCAGCAAAGTTGCAATGCGTTACTATCTCAAAGCAATGCACTTTTTATTTTACTGATTTATTTATATTATTACCTAAAGATTCTTTACTTTATTGATTTTTTTCCTATTTTAATAACTGTTCTCTGTCTTTATTTATTTATTTACTTATTTATTTATGTATTTATTTATTTTTTGTATTTATTTTTTTTCCAATTTCTGACTCCTCGACCGCCTTCTCTGCTGTAACCGGCTGCATTCTGTCCCTTTCGAGATAACAAGACAAGATTGGTCAGAATTTAAGAAAATAGGGAAGAGACGCCCGAAATTAAGATGAGACGAAGAGAGCAGATACATCTGGTATTTCTGCAACAATTGACAATGCCATGGACATTAGTGTGGACACAGTTCACATAAAAATGAACAATGTTAGTCAAAAGATAGCTTACTCACATCAAGCTCTTTCATGTAAGGCTGACAAAAACGAAAATATGTATATATATATATATATATATATATATATTATATATATATATATATATATATATATATATAGAGAGAGAGAGAGAGAGAGAGAGAGAGAGAGAGAGAGAGAGAGAGAGAGAGACTAAATTCTATCTGCCATTTCTTGGTAAGCCGATACCAAATAAATAATTCAAACAAAACGTAAATGTACAGAGAGAGAGAGAGAGAGAGAGAGAGAGAGAGAGAGAGAGAGAGAGGACATTCTCACTGCCATTTCTTGGTAAGCCAAAACCAAACAAATAAGAGGTCCAAGAAAAAGAGAATGTAACAGGTATGTCCCGAATCATGAACAGGTAAACAGCGTGAGCAGTTATTTTCAAGAGTTATTTTCACGCCCTGTAACAGGGCCAGCTGTAGAATACAAGCTGTCCCCAAAGCAATTAAGGGCACGTCTGGTATCTGGGTACTATATGACGGGGCATGAAGGAAAGATATAGGGAAGGTCGCTGATTTAATTCGTGTCATGTTTGGTATCTGGACCTGAATCCAACTTACAAGTACATATGCGTATGTCTATACATGATTGTTATATATATATATATATATATATATATATATATATTATATATATATATAATATATATATATATATATATATATATATAGAATCTACTGGTCATTTTTACCAGATACATATGCAAATGTAATTCCACTTAACCTCTCTCAAATTCTTTGCTCTTTATTGGAAGCGCTTGTCACTACAAAGCCTCGAGATCCAACTTCAAAGAAATATGAAAGGAATCATGATGTCCGGTGACGGGATACGAAACCCCGGTACCATAATGACGACGAGGTCAGGTCGGCCAGGTGACCTCGTCGTGATTATGGTATCGCGGGTTCGTTTCCCGCCACCGGACATCATGATTTCTTTCATATTTCTTTGAAGTTGGATCTCGAGGCTTGGTGGTTGACAAGCGCATCCAAAAAAGAGCAAAGAACCTGAGAAATTAAGAGGACATTGTGCCTATTACATTTACATTTATATATATATATATATATATATATATATATATATATATATATGTATATATATATATATATATATATATATATATATATATATATATATATATATGCACGGGAAGTGGTCGTTGCACTTGTTTCTGTTTCCTTTCCAAATTATCTATGTTGATTTAAGGGAAGACTTACGTGCATGGTGGTCAGTCGACTGGAGTCGGGGAGGGTTGGGAATCAATGAGGATAGGAACCTCATCCCAAAAACAATCGCTGGAAGACCAAAAGACTGAATACATCAAGGAGCCTCCCTCGAGAACGCGCACACACACACACACACGTAATATATATATATATATATATATATATATATATATATATATATATATATATATATATAAATTCTCACTGCCTTTTCTTGGTGAGCCGATACCAAATAAAATATTTTAAACAAAACGTAACTGTACAGAGAGAGAGAGAGAGAGAGAGAGAGAGAGAGAGAGAGAGAGAGAGAGAGAGAGAGAAAAGCAATATGCTTCATTGTCTTTATTTATAACCTATTAAGGGCGGGGCAAGGGGAGTGTTCAGCTCATATTTAAGTATATAAAAAGACTCTCTCTCTCATCTCTCTCTCTCTCTCTCTCTCACTTACAACGAGAGAGGAAGAGACAGGGATGCTGCCTCCCAGAGATCATCTTTATTTCTAACCTCTTCGAGGCTCGGTCTGCCTAGCGCTTGACTCGAACCTCCTTCCTGCGCAGGTAAACATCCATTACTCTCCCCAGTTGAGCCTCTGTACACATGCTCTACATACATCGCGTTGCTGACTTGAAAAGAGGAAATTGCTTGGCTCGTACGGACGCTTAGTACCGGCAGTTATCCCCACCGGATTGGGGAAAACATCGGCTTGCAATGAATTCGCCTCTCAAATGAACTCGTTAACGGGTAGATTGAAGGTCATTTTCGTTGCTGATTCTTTGGAGTAGGGATTTAGTCTCGTTCGATCATTAACATTCTCTTGGGAACTCCTTTTGTTTTCTCCTTTTCTTTTAAGATGATCTTTAAGAGCTACACAGAGAGGGGGGATTAGGTCCAGTAAATTATCTCTGCTTGTTGTTTATTTATTTATTTATTTTTTTGTGGGGGCCGGGAAATTAGGGTAACGAGGTTTTCCTCGCCTATAGATATTTTGTTGAACTGTATTTTAGCGTTTTAGAAAAAAAAACAAACACTTTGACATATTGCGATTTCTGTTATAGTTGTTTTGTTATATTTCTTATGTATACTCGCCTATTTCTATCTAAGTTATTCATATTTGGAAACCAATATTTAAAACTATATTTAATGTATACTATGAACCAACTGGTATTACTACACCCCACCTCGAAGCTGGCCTAACGAATTATGTCTCAATCTTATCATTTTGGGAAGCTTACAGTAAAATATTGTTAATTAACTCAACTGAGTTATGGTTCAAATCTAGGTTATGTCAAATTCAGTACGAGTTCTGTTTTGCTATGTATTCGGCCTAGTGGCTCATGAGAGAGAATTCTGGTTAGAAATATTTGTTTGAGGTTCAAATTCTCTCCTGCTAAGATTGAAAGGTGCGTACCTCTGAAAAAGCACAAGTACAGAAGTTTCATAACTGGAATACAATAAAAACAGAATCATAATCCAATTCAAATGATTGGTAAACAACGACAAAAAATCACAGTCCAACTGGCTGCTTGACTGGTAAGTATTACAACGCAAGACTGCAATGTAATACATCCCTATTCTTCGGCTGACAGAAAAAAACCCGTTTAAATGCTAGTAAGGTGTCAGGAATGCTGTCGCACAAAGAGAGAATGGCAGCCATTTTGACGCAGAGCTGGGCACTCAAGTCTGTTGTTTTTTTTCTCTCTCTCCCTCTCTTTTCTAGGCCTATGTCTGTCTGCACCTATATGTGCTGTGACCCATATCAGCCGACAAAAAGGCAAGTAACCTACATAGTACACAGCTATTGTCAAAAGAGGCTTGAGAGAGAGAGAGAGAGAGATACTACTGCCAAAGAATGTCCACTATGGAGTAAATTCTTATGGTTAACCCTTCACACCGTTCATTTTCACAATGTGGAACTCTCCTTTTAATTTCCGGATCTCTTTATCTCGCTGTCCAACCACTCCAACTCCCTCTTTTCACTACCTTACTCTCTGAAGACCTATATCAGTCAGGAAACACCGAGGAGGGGAAGGAATTCCACATTCGGGTAGAAGACGCCCTAAGACTGATTAAATCGGTTAGATCCTATTACAACTGATTTCCAAACAGCACATATATATGTAAATATAATAACTCATAAATCAATCATTACTCTTAATATTGTTCTATTAAAATAACTTTAAATCATACAAGTTATAAATAAATAAAAAAAATCAATAATTATTGCTAATATTCCTTCATCAAAATGACCTTAAATTATAAATGTTATCAGTGAATAAAAAAATCAATTATTATTGCTAATATTCCTTCATAAAAATTACTTTAAATCATAAACGTTATAAGTAAATCATAAATCAATTATTATTGTTAATATAATACTTTCATTAAAATAACTTTATTTCACACGAGTTAGAAGTAAATCGCAAATCAATTATTATTGTTAATACTCTTTCATTATAATTACTTTAAATCGTACGAGCTAAAATAAGTCATTAATCAATTATTACTGTTAATAATCTATCATTAAAATAACTTTAAATCACACACGTTAAAAGTAAATCATAAATCAATTATTACTGTTAAGGTATACTTTCATTAAAATAACTTTAAATCCCACGAGTTAGAAGTAAATCATAAATCAATTATTATGGTTAATATTCTATCATTGAGATAACTTTAAATTATATACATTATAAGTAAATCATAAATATATTATTATTGTTGATATTCCTTCATTAAAATTACCTTAAATCATACGAGGTAAAAGTAAATCATAAAACAATTATTATTGTTAATAATAAATCATACGAGCTAAAAGTTAATCATAAATCAATTATTTCTATTATTATTATTGTTGATATTCCTTCATTAAAATTACTTTAAATCATACGAGGTAAAAGTGTAAATCATAAAACAATTATTATTGTTAATATCCCTTCATTAAAATAAATTTAAATCATACGAGGTAAAAGTAAATTATAAAACAATTATTATTGTTAATATCCCTTCATTAAAATAAATTTAAATCATACGAGGTAAAAGTAAATAAAACAATTATTATTGTTAATATCCCTTCATTAAAATAAATTTAAATCATACGAGGTAAAAGTAAATCATAAAACAATTATTATTGTTAATATCCCTTCATTAAAATCAATTTAAATCATACGAGTTCGAGGCCGTTTCTCCAACGAACTAAACAAGTGAACAAATAGATCCCAATTCCATTATAGGCAAAACCCTCAAATTAGTTTCTAAATTCATCGCATTAAATGACTATGTTGCACTTCCGGGGCATTTTGATGAACGAAAAATTACGAGAACGGCTTGAAATCACGTTTGATGTGTGGTGCGTGAGTGGTAATCATAACAATTTAAATAGTGCTACTACTACCTCTAAAAATAATAACGCAACAACTGTGGTTTTGTTTTTTATATAATAAATAATAATAATAATAATAATTAATAATAATAATAATAATATAATAATAATAATAATAATAAAATAATAATATAAAATTTAACCGATGAAGATTTACAAGATTGGTAAGAGATATCAAAGGAGAGAGAGAGAGAGAGAGAGAGAGAGAGAGAGAGAAGAGAGAGAGAGAGGAGGTAAGGGGGAGGGTTTATGACTATTACATAACTATTTCTAAGCGGATTTAAGACCGCCAAAAATAATTTTCTGCAAAAATACTTTGAACTAACCATAATTCTAAATCAGGAATAGGGTTAGCAAGTAAATATGATTTTTTTAAAAACTAAAATGCTATGCAAGTGTGACTCAAATTACTTGGAATCTCTCTCTCTCTCTCTCTCTCTCTCTCTCTCTCTCTCTCTCTCTCTCTCTCTCTCTCATGCACAAGCAACGCATACTGTGAGGGATCTCATTGCCCGTTTACTGACAACTCCCCAGTACATACAAACTGAAAGAGGTGCTCCATGCCGGATTTACCATTTATTTGTTTACCATTCATAAACGGGAATAAATCCATGCACCACAGCGAGAGATGATACACAGCCATCTCTCTCTCTCTCTCTCTCTCTCTCTCTCTCTCTCTCTCTCTCTCTCTCTCTCTCTTGTGATATTACATAAATGGCATCCTCTCTCCCCAATAAATAAATACACAAATAACTAAATAAATGAGTAAAAAACACTGTTACATAAAACTATAGTCGTGCCACACAAAGGCCGTAAGATAGACTCAACGAAAGAAATAAGCACGACACTGGTCACAATACGCAGAGGTCATCAGTCCGTAAATGTAAACAGGATACTGACCCTTGAGGAGGGTAGCACATTCACAACGGCGTGACCTAATTCATCCTGTGGTTCGTCTTTCTTTCTCCCTTCGAGATTTTCTGGGGATTAAGGAAGACGCATCACTCGTCGCTTATGGCGACAGGAATGTTGTCCTTTCATGTGGGTATATTTTTTGTCTGACAGTCTGTTAGGCTGACTGACTTTCGACTGGTTGAATGAAGAATTACAGACAGAAAATCGTCCTACAGTCAGTTCGGTAGACTGACTTTCGACTGGTTGAGTGCAGGGTTACAGGCAGAAAATCGTCCCACACTCATTTAGGTAGACTGACTTTCGACTGGTTGAATGAAGATTTATAGATAGAAAATCGTCCTACAGTCAGTTCGGTAGACTGACTTTCGACTGGTTGAGTGCAGGGTTACAGGCAGAAAATCGTCTCACACTCATTTAGGTAGACTGACTTTAGGCTGGTTTAATGAAGATTTATAGATAGAAAATCGTTAATCAGTCAGTTCGGTAGATGGCTTTCGCCTGGTTAAACGAATTATTAGATAAAAAATCGTTACTGTCTGGCAGTGGAAGATTTTAGACTTTAGAAAAGAAGAAAAAAATTATTAAATAACAGATAGGAGACTGTCTGTCAAAGAAGACTGACTTTGGACTGCTAAAGAGAATTTTTTTTAACAGAAAGAATGCTGCAAGCCTCTCAGTAGGCTGATTTCCGAATGTTAAAAGCCACTGGACAGGGAGAGAGAGAGAGAAAAAAAAACTAGTACTCTGACAGACAGAGGCTGAAACTGTCAGAAAATCATTCCTTCACCAGAAAGCAGATCAAAAGAGTCAGAGTTTTATTGTCCAATAGCTGAATTTCTGCTAACTTATCTGACCGTTAGCGGATAAAGCAACCTTTCTAGATTACCAACTATACACAGTAAGAGTTGTAGATCCAAAGACCGCTCACAAGAGGGTTGAACGCACACCAACACAGGGTTATTATAAAAAAACATAATAATAATAATAATAATAATAATAATAATAATAATAATAATAATAATAATAATAATAATAACAACCTTGTAACAAACCTCAGCCGGATGGTGCAAACGACAAAGGCACCGAGATTGATTTGCTAATTACTAGGATTCTGCAGACTGGCGTCACAGACAATGAGAACAAGCGAAAGCCTCAAAACTCAATGAAAAAATAATATTTTTACTTAATAACATCGAATCTGTCAAACATTTATCGATAATGATATCCAGTACAGGTCTCTTAAGCGAGAATGCAGTGGCAAGCAAAATAAAGATTAAACATTAGTCTGCTACGATTTGTACTGCTATGAGGCCGTAAATCAGGGTATCGATTCAAGAGTAAAGACTTACGAAGAATATCAGGAGTTAGTTATGATACCATAAAGGAAATCGCGAAAGTTCTTCGTGCAGATGAGATAATGATGAAAGTTGGGGAAGGTTTGTATAGAAGCCAGCCATACAACTCCTGGAAGAATGATGACAGTGGGCACCCAAGAGTTGGGAAACTCAGACCTACTTGGACGAGAACTATCAGAAGGGAAGCTATAGAAGAGTGGAGATTTGTAGAAGATAAAGCATAAGATAGACATAAGTGGCGGGATTCACAGGCCCTTCGGAAGGCGACGATGATCAACTTCAGCAAACTGGCTGCGCAAGACAATGAAAGTGAGCTGTTACCTCTAAGTCAGGCGGTATTCCACAGAGGCCACACAGCATGGAAGACGATGATGATTACCAATGATGTAAGGAGAGACAGACTTTAAATCTAGCAAACTAGCTTTACAAGACGATAAAAGCGAACATTTACCTCCAAGTCAGACGATACGGAAAATATTCCTACTTTTTTATTGGTAAATTGGTAAATATCTCCCGCACATTCAGCACCAAAAATAGCTCATGAGACATGACAAAAACGACGAAGGGCAATTACTACGAAGCACAGATTGATTCGTCGTTGGGAGCAGATCTTGGATGGAGGAAGATCCCAGCTGCCAGCACATGTTCTGTTTCGTTCGGTTTCGTCCGCTTTTTCAAGGCTCCGTTATGGGTGAACGAAACATTAAGGAACACGTGAATGGAGTGGAAGTGTCTGAGGACCAGACAGAATTGTGGCTGTGGTCAGTCAGTCCGCCTTGTTTGTTAACTGCTTGCAAAAAGGAATTGGGTGGGGGTGGGGGGATGAGTGGATGAAGGGGAGGGGAAGAGACTGGGGAGGAGAGAATTAGGAAGTAGAGGGGAGTTAGGGGAGGAGATTGTGGAAGAATAGGTGGATGGAGAAAGGAGAAGGAGGAGGAGGAGGAGGAGGAGTAGACCTTTTACTCAATCACAATGCACTGCAAGAGGATTTGCTTGCAACAGGCAATTTCGCTTTGTTGTTGCACACAATCATAAACTGTTTGCCATTGCATACGAATTACCTTGAAGCAAATGGGACTGCTCTCTACCTGACCCTTTTCCTCTATAAGTAATAATATTTTCGAACCCTATCACTTAAAGAGGACTGACGTTCTCCCGACTTTTGATATGACTGAAGTTTATTTACTTTAAAGGTCGTGTCAGTTTTATGTATGGGTTTTGAAATATTTGTTATAAGTGGCAATTTAGAGAAATATTTGTGTATACACACACACACACACACACACACACACACACACATATATATATATATATATATATATATATATATATTATATATATATATATCTATATCTATATACATATATATATATATCTATATAGATATATATATATATATACACACAAATATTTCTGTAAATTGCCACTTATAACAGCATAATAACCTCTAATGATTAGAAGTCACCCACATACACACACAGTGAGAGAGAGAGAGAGAGAGAGAGAGAGATACAACACATCTCATTGCGGGAACTTCTTTATATATAAGATGTGACACGTGGAATAAACTGCCACCAGAAGTTCTAAACAGCAACAGTGTGGAAGAGTTTAAAAGAAAGCTACACAATATCACTAGTACACTGTGAATGAACAGTAAAACCTGCTCCTAGAGATAAGTAAGCACACGATGTCTCCTCTTAAGATGGACTAACGAGTCTTTGGGACATCCTAACCCTTGTAACTCCTTGTAAATCCAGCTATTTTATCTTTCACTCTGGTCTGGGATAAGTACAGATACTATGTTGACCAACCTTTAAGCTTTTGCAGCTTTAAATAATAATAATAATAATAATAATAATAATAATAATAATAATAATAATAATAATAATAATAAATTAATTTTTTTTTTACCTTATCGCTTGTGTCGGGAGATAACGGCCGATTCACAAATGCAGCTGGTGCCGATGAAATCTGAAGCTTAAGCGGAGCTTTTAGAAGCTTATTGGAAAGCTGCTTTCGTCGCGAGGTATAGCGCTGATCAGCTCAACGCTTTCCAGAGGTTAGGGCGGGATGCCTGTGACGTCACGGCTTACTGATGAACGTCGCCGATTCGTTCACTTTCAAGAACTTTTTTTGAAGAGTTCAGCTCAATCAGCCAATTAAGTATTCACTGGCCATTTGACGAATAAGAAGCCTTGAGGTGTATCACAGATATGAAGATAAATGCGCGGTCTATAATTTTTTTTTTTTTTTTACTTATTTCAGTCCTCTAGTTATATATGAATAAGTGAAGGGAAAAGATTATATTGACGCAGTTGCCGAATGATTATAAGAAATGATATTCACTGTTCAGCTTTTTTTTCCACTTTTTACATAAATTGTAGGTTGGGCACAGCACTTCAGCGAATAGCATATGAGTCGTCCAAGCGTTATCAATGACGAAAGGATGTCTCAATTAGACAGAGGTGTGTCTCGGTAATTGCACTCCCATTTAAGATCTAGTTGCACCTTGCCGGATGGAATGCACGCGTTGCAAAGACTTGTAGAAGAGGTAGTTCATCACAGCGCTTGTCTTGGATGTGTTCTGCTGTAGAGGGGGGAGAAGGGATGATGATGACGGACAGACAAGACAGGTGACTAACAACTTTCAGCAATGGTTTCGTTTTTCTGTGCTTTCAAGGTTATGCGTTATCGATCAAAGTACATAGAGTCTCTTTTTCTTTTCATTCTCTGAGAAGGATTAAGGATTTAATCCTCTGAGTCGAAGATCCTATATAACGGCTCCTGTGGGCGCTCTGTAGTACAACAAGGAAGGAAGTTGAGTTTATGGTTCTTTGAGATAGTTCAAATAGCTATGAATTATATATAATACATAAGATCATTAAAAATAAAGGTTGATATTTACCTTCACGAATAACAAATAGAATTAAAGAGGATGTAAGAAAGAAAGAAAAACTTCACATTGGCTAAAAAAGTAAAGCATTTACCTGGACTGAAATAGTTTTTGTAGCATCTAACAATATAAAAAAAAAAGAGGAGCGGGTGGTTTGAGGTTGGGAATTCAACAATACATAAATTTCAAATAAAACATGACAGATTACAAGCTCGAATATTATGATTAATGTAATAAACAATACCGAGCAGCTCGCACCCTTAAGTGACAAACAACTTCATGAAGCCACTATACATCACCCGAGATGAAGTGAATTAAACTTAATTAATTATATATATATATGATATATATATATATATATATATATATATATGACTTAAAATATGTTAAAACAAACTCCATCTAAAAAACTAACCCACATAAACATCAAAAAGGTAGATTTTAGTGCTATATTTCGAAGAGACCTGTCTCCCTCAACGGATATTTCTATGGGTTACCTATATATATATATATATATATATATATATATATATCTATATATATATATATATATATATATATATAATATATATATATATATATATACATATATATAAGATGTGTGTGTGTATGGAACCAACTTCTAGATTCCCACACTTGAAAATAAAAAGAATTACATAAAAAAAAGAAGGCTCCCTTTAAGTGGCACCGTAACTTTGATGAAGACACTTTGCACCACTTGAAGCGAAAAAATGGTGGTCCTGAGGGGGGGGGGGGGGGGATGGGGGGGGGGGGGGAGAGGCCTGTGGAGTGCCTCTGCTAATTGAATCTGGGCAATGAAGAGTAACAGTGATTCATGGACGTTACTCACCATAGAGGGGAAAGAAAGAAGGGAGAAAGGAAAAGGAGAAAGAAGAAAAAGGGGGAAGAAGAAAGGAGAAAAAAGGGAGAAAAGGGAGAAGGAGAAGAAAAGGGAGAAAAAAGAAGGGAAAAAGAACGGAGAAAGGAAAAAGGAGAAATAAGAAGAAAAAAGGAGAAAGAAGGAAGGAGAAAGAAGAAATAGTAAAAGGGAAAAGAAAGAAAGATAGAGGAAGAAGAAAGGGAGAAAAAGAAGAAAGAAAGAAGGGAGAAGAAAGAAAGAGTATGAAGGAAGGGAGAAAAAAGGAAGAAGAAAGAAGAAAGAAGGAAGAAAGAAAGAACAAGAAGGAAGAAAGAAAAAATGAAAGAAGGAATAAGAAAGAAAAGAAGAAAGAAGAGAAAGAAGGAAGACGCCACTCCAATCTGAATCAGGAGTACCCGCATGGCAATCCATGTGCGTTGGCTCCTGGTTCTGTTAATTGTTTCTTTTGGAGTTTTTTTTTATGTTTTTACCTATTTTCTCTTTTATTATTCTAATATATTTCCTTTCATTTTGCGTCCAATTCAAGGAGAGACTTAGACTGAAGTTTGGGGAATTTTGGCATTCATTTTCATGTAAGTTTACACGTAGTTCCTGGCTCTGTTAATTGTGTCCTTTGGAGTTTTATTTATTTATTTATTTATTTTGCTATATTCTCTTTTATTATTCTAATATATTTCCTTTCATTTTGCGTCCAATTCAAGGAGAGACTTAGCCTGAAGTCTGGGGAATTTTGTCATTCATTTTGATGTAAGTTTATAAGTGAAGACTGGCCCATCTTGAAGTTCTTACAACTGCTTGAGAGTCGCAGCCTCCCACAAAGTAACAGAGAGAGAGAGAGAGAGAGAGAGAGAGAGAGAGAGAGAGAGAGAGAGAGAGAGAGAGAGTTAATAATAAATCGCTTTTATTTACATTTTGGTTCCTGATCGGTTGCACTGGAAGCTGATTACAAGGACAGCTGACAACCCTAGCGTTATCGGACATTCTTGGGACCGGGTACGTATGGTGAATTCCTCTTTCCCTCTCTCATAAGAGTTGCATACGATTCCACAAACAAACACACCACAAATATATATATATATATATATATATATAATATATAGAATATATATATATATTAAACACTATATTTCACCATACGCCTCCTTTTTCATATTCAACTTTTCTCCAGCAGCAAGACACTTTTGTTTGTTTGCATGGTGTTTTTACGCTGCGTGGAATCAGTGGTTATTCAGCAACGGGACGAACGGCTTCACGTGACTTCCGAACCACGTCGAGAGTGAATTTCTATCACCAGAAATACATCTCTTATCCCTCAGTGGAATGCCCGAGAATCGAACTCACGGCCACCGAGGTGGCAGGCCAAGACCATAACGATCACGCCACTGAGGCGCTAAGTCACTTTTGGGATATGGTGCTGGATAATATTTAGTTTAACTGGCGACACGCCATTTTTAACTCTGCGATCCACCGCAGTGGACTGACTACAGGGACAACTAACTTGAAATTCAAGCTTCCAAAGAATATGGTGTTCATCTGAAAGAAGTTACAGAAGATAATATTAAGAGTACAGAAATAAGAGATCAGTTATTAGAATGAAATGTAAAAAATAAAAAAAAGCAATACCAAGCGCCGGGACCTATGAGGTCATTCAATACTGAAAAGGAAATTGAGAGAAAATAGGCTTTAATGGTGTAAAAGGAGGAAAACTTCGCAGCTGCCCCTATGAAACAAGTATTAGGAGAGGGTGGAAAGTAGGATAGAAGAAAGGGAATATGAAAGGAGGTACAGTAACAGGAATGAAAGGGGTTACAGCTAGTGACCGACGAGACGCTACAGTGAACGTTAGATAATGCATACAGTGCACAGCGCGAGGAGCACTGACGACGCTAGCCCCCAACGGAGATCAGGAATTAAAAAATAAACTGCTAATTAGTATGCGTTAGAATTCCTAACAGGACCAGGATACAGATCGCCTGAGGATGTCTTTTTATATTGTCCAAGTGATTTTGAATGTTGTCCAACAAGTTTTAACTTTGTGTGACAAAGCGCTATATATTCATAAAAGTACTAAGTTAACGTCTATCTCGCCCAGCCCATAATCCTCTCACATTCAATTATCAAAGCTATAAATCCAACACATTCAGAGATGACGACAGCGGTCTCTGGCAACCCTCCACAAATCTTAATCGCGTTTTAGACATGTACAACAGCTTCTATAGTCCGGAGCCTCCCGCTGCATTCACACGAGAGCTGCAGAAATTCAGATGTTCATCCCCCCCGCCCTCTATTCATTCTGAATGGCTCTATTCTGCTCGGCCATATTCAGACGTTGGTCTTTATCATTCTGATTCATAGCTACTTCTTAACGGCAAAGGCTTTTTCTAATGTATATATATATATATATATATATATATATATATATATATATATATATTATATATGAGTCTGATCACATCACCGTGATTCATATATTTACGCATTAAGCTACAAATGTCCTTTAATATCTAATTCGCCCTACCTCAGAATGAATATATTTTCATATATGTTAACTGAAGGGGAATTTTTAGTTGACAATAATTTCGTCGACCCCCGGGCGCGAACCTAGGAACCCAGAATTCAGGACATACAGTGAAGCGCCTTTAACCACTCAGCTAACACAAGAGGACATAAGTTAAAATTCCCCTTCAGTTAACATATATGAAATATAATAATTCTGAGGTAGAGCGAATTACATATTAAAAGGACATTTGTAGCTTAATGCGCATAAATAAATTTTAAAATTTACCATATATATATATAATTATACTTATAATATATATAATATATAATAATATATATATACTATTATATATATAATCTATATTTATAATATATTATAATATATATCTAATATTATATATATATATATACATACACACACCAACACACACACACACACACACAACACACACATATATATAGTATATATATATATATATATATATATATATATATATATATATATATATTGAAAAGAAACTCATTCCTGCATCTTAATGTTTTCGTAAATTGAATAGAAATTCAATTCTGCGTGTCCTTGACAACTTGTAATGACCATTACCATTTTCATTACTTGCGTTAAATAACTGAACATCATTACCAATCATCTTCCAACTCATTTCGTAACAAAATATCCTTTCGTCTAATACGGAAAGTCAACGAAGTACCGGTAAATAGGGAGAGTTCAAGGCTAATTTGACATTAAATGAATTTTTGCATTGCCCTTAATCATTAAATTTTGAATTTTGTCTCTACATAGATGGCGTTTAAAATATACAATTTATATTATATTCAAGCCTATCTTTCATGAAACCTTTCTACCAAAATTCAATTCGAACAAATGCTGAAGGAACAAATTCGTCCACTGCTTTTCCTACATCTGTCCAGCTCTTCCTCTACCGAACTTCTGTTTATCAGTTGTACCCAGATTATCTGGAATATTAAGCAGGTCCCTATGCCTCCACAGGCTACATTACCCCCGTCAGCGTCTCCTAATGTGACTGTCATGGCCCAGTCAATAACATAACCCTTTAAGTAAACAGTTTACAAAATCTAAAGTCTTTATGGTGGATTATAACTGGCACTGCAAAGCCTAAAAATGTGCATATACAGTTCAATTCTATTATAGAAGAATTAGTAATGCAAATTCATTGATTGTTGTTAATTATAGTTTAATGGAAATATCTCACCCGAATTTGGACTGATCACTGTATTGAGACCCGGGGGTTATTCAGTGATGGCTTTTGGCTTTTACCATTTACTTGATTATCATCATTAGAACTGTAGGACATAGGCATTTCTGATAGGGTCTTTTAGTTAAATCATCTATTTGTGAGAACAAATAACGTAAATGAAATCAATGGGACAGTCTGATCTTATAAATTTGACTACGTAATGTTATCGAATTATCAAATCTTCAGTCACACTGAACTAAAATAATTACGTAAAATACATGAAAATACAACGAATTACCTAGGTTATGTTCAGCTTCAAAATACCATTGTATCTAATTAAAGAAGATTATATATATATATATATATATATATATATATATATATATATATAAAATGAAATGTGTGAAAATGAAATACATTACCGGGATTTTTAACAGAATATGGAATATCACTAAAATCGACACTGAAACATAAAACAATTTCTGTACGTATACTAGCTTTCATTCAATCTAGCCGCTGAAATGCATCGATAAAAATGTATGAAAGTGAAATGTACATTGCGATAGCAATACCAATTTACTGAACACCAAACCAAAACAATCTGACAAAAGACATAAAGATAACATACAATAACGCAGGAACTCGTGTTCTAATAACGTTCCTCTTCATAAGCTTTGTTAGTTCCCCCCGACATGTTACCCTCCATTGCTCTCAGTAAGAGGGTTATTCATCGCTACAACTCTCATTTTCAGTTTCTCCTTATCTTTAACAGTTAAAATTTCTGTCTTTGGGCAATAGTTTCATATCTGCCATCTTATTTTATCTTTAAAGTTATGCCAGGAGTTTCGCATCGATACAAAATATTCTTTGTACATTTCAAAAATGCACCTAAAACAGATATTACTACTTTATTAGAAAACTAATTTTAATGTATCTATAACTATCTTCTTTTATCTCCCTAGTGTATTTTGGACTAAGTATCTACATTCTAATAGTGTAAATGCAAGAGATGAAATAAAACATTATTCACTTCCTATAACAGGAATGTCCTTTCAAGTACAAAAAATTCGGAAATCAGAACTTTTTCCTTATTTGAAATACTGCAGAAATTGCAAACATGAATAAATCAATATTCTAATTAAATGTATTCTTTCTAATGCACCTGTATGTGAATTCAATAAAACTATAGGCGTACTCATACATATACTGTATGACGTTGCATTTATTAGGTGTATGATTCGCCCCCGGCCTACCGCCCAACGGTCTACTCAATTGTAGATGAGTTCCAGCTGAGGCTGAGTTTAAAGAAAACGGGTAGGGGTAACAACCCCACCCCTAAAACTTGCCGAGAGCTGAAAGGCTCTACAATTTAGCGCCATCTCCTCAATAGGAAAAGAGGGCGTAGGTGAAGAAAAAGGGTGGGAAGGGGGTGGGGGTGGGGGTAAGCAGCCTCGCCCCTAAACAATTTCCGAAAAACCAGAATGTAGAACACTTCTGGCGACCCCCTCCCCCATTACAAAAGGGGGAATAATAATAATAATAATAATAATATAATAATAATAATAATAATAATAATAATAATCTGACTACCGCCCCGGCATTTTTAATAAAATTAAATTGACTTTGACAATTACCTATTTGAGACATGCCAATCTTCGGCGTGTTGCTCACAAGTTTAAGCAACAATGAGTAAAATAAAGAACCTTTAAAAAATTAACGCAGCTGAGACAGCAATTACTTTAAATAAAACATGTTTAAAAGAGGGTTTACATCCAGCATACAATAATAATAATATAAAAGAGGGATATGGGATATGCCAGTGGAAATTGTACCCATAATCATAGGGACACTAGGCACGATCCCAAGATCCCAGAAAAGGAACCTGGAAAAATTAGATGCTGAAATAGCTCCGGGACTCATGCAGAAGAGTGTGCTCCTAGAAACAGTGCACATAGTAAGAAAAGTGATGGATTCTTAAAAAAAAAGGCAGGATGCAACCTGGAACCCCACACTATAAAAAAAATATATCTTATAAAAAAACAAAGCAATACAACATCACACACAGACGACCACCCACAAACACACAAACAGATCTGGGTCATTAACATTCACACGGGGACATCCTCACGCCTTTGCCGCCAAGCGCGCGTCAAAAATAGTTGCATGCGACAGAGCAGGAGGAGGAGGAGGAGGAGGAGGAGGAGGGAGGAGGAGGAGAGGTGGGAGGAGGAGAAATCAGGTGATGCTGTCTTGTCTTTTTAAGACATGGACTGTCGAAGGTCATCTCGACGTGAGAGATCTGAGAGATCAAAAGATGCTGGAAGGTCTCACGAAGGTGGATCAAAGTCAGTGGTCAGCTCAGCTCGATTTCAGAGTTCTATTCATTATTATCATAGTTCAAATCGACTACAGAGTTCTAGAGAGAGAGAGAGAGAGAGAGAGAGAGAGAGAGAGAGAGAGAGAGAGAGAGAGAGAGAGAGAGAGGGAGGGAGATTCACATTAAGTATCTTACCGTTAACAGAAAGTGTAGCTACTAGAGAAAGAGACAGATTCTACCTAAAGCTTCACCCCAATATAGCAAATTTCAAAGCAATGCTCTTTCCACGTATGTACTTGCAACGCGCGCGCGCGTGTATATATATATATATATATATATATATAGATATAGATATATATATATATATATATATCTAGGTGGATATATATATATATATATATATATATATATATATATATATAAACATACATACATACATACACATATATGTATTACATTTTCTGAATTATATGCATATATATATAATATATATATATATATATATATATATATATATATATATTATATATATATAACATTAATTCTACCATACTTTGCCAGTCCCAGACGTAATACCGTTACCATTACCACCTGACGGACCATGAAAAAAAAAAAAAAAAAAAAAAAAAAAAAAAAAAAAAAAGAGGAAATGCCTCTCATGGCCAGTAATGACTATCATCAAGCCATCTTGATCTCCTAATCACTAAGTGATAACTGCTATAATTACACCCCTTAATGGGACAGTGACTAGGGCTCTGTGACCAGGCTCAAACCTAACGAGGAAAATTGACAGGTCCAGCCATCACTTGAATGTGGAACTTTCACGGCGTCCAGAGATGCATCACTCCCCCCCCCCCCCCCCCCCCCCCGCCCCCCGCCCCCCCCCCCCACCACCACCACCACAACCAACCCAAGCCCTCCTCCCCCCAATTACTGGGGGTACTTGGCGGGACCACAAAGGATAGACACATACCCTCATTGTCCCTGATAACATTTAACTGTCATTTTCCAAGTCAGTGATTTTCTTTCTTATCTTCGAGTGGGTCATAATGAGAGAGAGAGAGAGAGAGATTTTTTTGTTAGAGGCCGAAGGAATGGAAACCTGGTGGCTTAAACTAGCCCAGGCCCGCAAGAAGAAAGCAGAAAAGGGAAAAGATAAAACATACGATAACAGATAAGGAAGTGTCAGGGGAACAATAAAGAAGGAAGTGAAATCAACAGTTTGGCAGCTGAAGGAACGAGACGAAGACTAATTCAGGTAAGATAGCCCACTTTTCTTTAGTATTAAAACAAAATACAATGAGGGATGTTACGTTGCACCCGAAAAAAAAACCATGAATTTTATTACATAAATGTTAATAAGCTATATCGAACGCCTTTGAAAATAATTGAATCTATTCAACTTATTTCCCAAAGCAAAATCTACTGGGGCGATTGTGAAAGTAAACCAAAACATCACGTGTGGCAATTTTATCATTTCTTCGACATAAAAATAAGATGATACAAACAAATAAGATGAGACAACTTGGCCATAAAATACGAACTTAACCAAGTTTCGTTCGTTCACCGTCATCAACTTTGCCGAGACTAATGATAACAATTTAAATCATTTAAAGCATAACCGCATGAATCTTAGTGACAAGACTGTTAAAAAAAAAGGACAGAGAATTTTAATGTGATTATGCCAAGCGGATCCAAGAAATCTTGGCCAGCAGAATGCGGAACTGAAGATCATTTTGCGGGTATTTTGGGCACAGGGTATGGAATTCTCGGCTATATTTAAAAAGGTTTTGTTCTTGATGAAGTTAAGAAAAAATCTATTCGTGTTGGAAATCTATTCGACAATCACTTATTGTAAAATAGTTAGAAAATACAGTTATTAATCACTTACTGTAAAATAGTTAAAAAATACAGTTATCAATCACTTATTGTAAAATAGTTATAAAATACAATTATTAAAGAAGTTACAGCTAAAAATACCACTTACAGCTTTAGTAGGTTCACGTCAACCGTGCATCTGATGTCTAGGCCCGTCCCTTTCGACGTTCCTGATTGGCTGTTGATAAGCCAATCACAGAGCTGGAAACTCTTAGTCTCTCTCGAGAGTTCACATAGGCAGGATGTATGTTCCACCTCTCGGCCTAGACATCAGATGCACGGTTGATGTGAATCTACTATAGAGTAGCTGAATTGTGGTAAAGAGGTGTCAGAAGGCTTTGTGACAAATAAGCCAAAATCTTGTTATCTAACTTTTCTCTCCCTCTGTCTCTATTCAGACACACTATGTCTTATTCGCTGACACTTCTCTCTATTTAGAAGCACTGCTATGTCTCAATTCCCCCTCAGCAATCTCTCTCTCTTTCTCTCTATTCAGACACACTGGTATGTCTCATTCGCTGACACCTCTCTCTATTCAGAAGCTTTGCTATGTCTTAATTCCTCTTCAGCAATCTCTCTCTATTCGGGCACACTGCTATGTCTTATTCGCTTAAACTTCTCTCTATTCAGAAGCACTGCTATGTCTTAATTGCCCTTCAGCGATCTCTCTCTCTCTCTTACGACACTGATTTCACTCCCTTCAGTGCCCTTGCTCTCTCTTCTTTCTTCTCGTCATTCTTTCCCCCTCCTACCTTAGCGACACAGTCCAAGGCCAGACTGCAAATAAATTATTATTTATATATTTATATAAAATGCAATTACCTGCCAAGGAAATAAATCACACGCTATCGGGAAATCTTGACTTCCGCTTACGTCATTTTTTGAGTCTGGAAATGGATGACCTTTACGCCTCATTTATCTTCATTTTTAAGTTCGTTTACCAATCGGCACATCTTGTCCTTTAAACAACTATATTTATTTACGCTGGTTTCAGTTTTATGAGTGCAGGGTATCTGAGTGGTGTCAACAAAAAGCAGCTTCACATAAGATTTAATCATTTTTCTAAATCTATCTAGCTATAGTTGTCCTTCGTGGCTTTTTTTTTTTCTTCCATAGAAAAGGGGGGTGGGGGTGGGATTCAGAGAAGGGCATCACTGAAGCCACTGCCAGATTCACATTCAGGAAAATTCATGTTTTTTTTTCTAAGTAAATAAAGTCAAGTTTGCCAATTTTCCTTAGAAGATGTGAATATGGAGGAAGACAAGAATGCAGTCACAATGACAAAATTTTATTTACCCTTTCGAGTAAATAAAAGGTGAAATTCTGTGAAAAATCAATTAATATTCTACTGTTCGGACGTTTAATATAGTGCCATTGATATTTCAGAGGGTTATGCAAAGAGCTTTCACTTGCTCCCACCCGTTTGGTACAACTTAGTATAAATTCTAAAAAAAAAAAAAAAAAAATCCAACCCAAATCACGCACCAACAAAAGCACTTTATTTTAAAAATTCCGAAGGCCTTTTATTTTCATCCATTTCAGGCACCTACACAATCACGTATGTTAAAAAAAACAACAAATAATACAAACACTTCCATAACCTGAGAGAAATTTCAAACAGACACACTGGACGCTCACAGAAACTTCTGTAAGAATAAACTCCCACAGCCTCCCAGCCATTTCAGACAATTACATATAGACGATTCTTCAGAAATTAGCTGTTGTGTATATATAAAAAAAAAAAAAACCCTTACGGACACCAGGCCGGTTCAGAAATGCACACAGGCACTTAAAAAAAAACCAATGGTCTCCCAGCCGTATCAGACACCCAGAGACATTTCTGCAAAAGAACAAACTCCCACGGCTTCTCAGTCACTTCAGACGCCTACTCAGACACGTCTGAGCAGAAAACACCCTTGCCTGCCATGATGCCCTTCCTCCTCCTCCACCCCCACAAGCATCTCTGACCTTTATGTCCTCAGTAATAATCTCATATTTTGTCCCGAAGGCAAGGACCTTCGTTATAAATAGCGACGGCGTTTAGGTGACAGCAGGAAAACAGATTCTGTGCAGCCTCTCTAATGAACCAAGGTTCTGACAGGAGACAACCAGCGGCTATTTTTACCACTGGTGAAGTTTCTTTCGACCACAGGTGAAAGTGACTTCAATTCACATTGTAGTTGTTTTGATCTTCATCGAGGTTAGTTGCGTGATTGATGTTTCCAAGTTGCAAAGGAAAAATGGTCATAATCTAATATACTCTAAATGAAGAGTCACTAATATAAGAAAATCAAATGATGTCATTTGTCAAAATAAGCAACTGGAAATACAAAGCTAGAAAAGTAATTGATATAAAAACTAGAAAAAATGAAACTTCAAATACGTCAAAAATTCTTTCTTTGTTTGCTTGTTTGTTGTTTTTACGTTGCATGGAACCAGTGTTATTCAGCAACGGGACCAATGGAATGGCTTGACGTGACTTCCGAACCGTGTCGATGGAATGCCAGAGAATCGAACTCGCGGCCAACGAGGTGGCACGCCAACACCATACCGACCACGCCACTGAGGCGCTTTTATTTTAAAATGTAATAGCACAATGAGAAAGGCGACCTACAGCCGTTATTTAGCCCATGATGAGAAAGAGAGCGCGGAACAGAAACAGAAGGCAAAGAGAATTCCAAAAATTGGCAGCAGAGAAAAAGGAACTGTTATGTGAACCAAATAATCTCGGTATTACTGTAGCAAGAGTTGCCTGAAGGCCACATTCGGAGAATTTTAACTTGAGAAATTACGCATAAGGAATAATCTGACAATTGCCTTCTAAACAAATCTACATAATATATATATATATATATATATATATATATATATATATATATATGTGTGTGTGTGTGTGTGTGTGTGTGTGTGTGTGTGTGTGTGTGTGTGTGTGTGTGTATAGAATCATTACCACAGGAAAACGGAAAATACTTTCTGTAGGTTCTGACCGGTTTCGGCTTGATTTCTAATACACTGACGAAGGACTCCTTCGTAAATGCCTTAGAAATAAAGTCGAAACCGGTCAGGACCTATGTCCATTTTAATTTTTCCCTGTTCTTATGACAGGTACATACATCATGTGTCAGACTGATTACAATTGTATACATACATACATATAAAAATATGAGTATGTAGTATATGTTATGCTACATGTTTTTAATCTTTACAATAATTTACTGAATGCTTATCAGTCATCGCTAACTGAAAATATAGAGATCATACTCTGAACTAACCATCATTTTCAAAACTAAGAATGCAGAGGATATATATCAGAGGATGTGGTTTCCACAAGACTCCTAAAGGCAGGACCTCCACCAGACTCCTGAAGGTGGTGTCGTAAAGGAGCGTTTCAGGCATCTTAAATCATACGCCGCCCAATGTCAATCATGTCACTATTTGTATGGAATCACTTGGACATGCATAATGTTAACTTTGTCTAAGTTTAGAGAGAGATTTTTTTTTCTTTTTTTTAAGACTAACGCACCTCCCCCTTATAAAACAAAAATTCAGATAATCTTATTTAAAACTTCAACAGAAGTCTACATTACAAGAAATCCTGGGTAGTATGCAGAGAAGGGAGACATGAATATTCAATGTTACTTGGAGGGGGGAACCAGGGGGGGCAGGGGAGCCAAGCCTCCCCTAGCCAGGTCAAGGCACGGCGCCCTAAGTTAGGTTAGGAAGGTAAGGTCTGGTTAGGTCAGGTTAAAAATTAAGTACTCTCTCTTAGTTTTACCAGACCACCTAGCTGATTAACAGCTCTCCTAGGGCTGGCCCGATGGATTAGAACATTTTTAAGTGGCTAGGAACCAATGGGTTACCTAGCAACGGGACCTATACAGTTTATTATGGGATCCGAACCAAATTATATCGAGAAATGAATTTCTAATCATCAAAAATAAATTCCTCTGATTCCACGTTGGCAGAGCGGGGAATCGAGCTCGTGACTATCGAATCGGTAGGCGAGCACGTAACCTACTCGTCCAGCGAGGAACTTGGTTAGGTCATTACACGGCATTCTGAGAAAGGTTAGGATGTCTCACAACTACCCCAGTCTCCCTACCCTGCATCCGCTCTGAAATCCTTAACTTCGACAAACCTACCCCTTATGACAAAATTCAACAGAACTTTGAACAGACCAGTGGTTCTTAACCTGGGGGGCGCGCCCCCTAACCTTACCTTACAGACCTTACATCTTGTTCGGGTTGCCCCAGGTCCCTCAGTGTGAGGCACCTCTAATGTCTACCAGAGAGTTGCTAGTACATCTTCCGGCATATTTTGCATCTTCCAATCTTGGATGGTCTGGGATGCAGTTTAGATATTTGTCGAGCTTATTCTTAAACACATCTACGCTCACTCCTGATATATTCCTCAGATGAGCTGGCAACGCATTGAATAGACGCTGCATTATCGATGCTGGTGCGTAGTGGATTAATGTCCTGTGTGCTTTCCTTATTTTTCCTGGTATAGTTTTGGGCACTATTAATCTACCTCTGCTTGCTCTTTCTGATATTTTTAGTTCCATGATATTTTCTGCTATTCCTTCTATCTGTTTCCATGCCTGAATTATCATGTAGCGTTCTCTTCTCCTTTCTAGACTATATAATTTTAAGGATTGTAGTCTTTCCCAGTAGTCAAGGTCTTTAACTTCTTCTATTCTAGCTGTAAAGGACCTTTGTACACTCTCTATTTGTGCAATATCCTTTTGATAGTGTGGGTACCATATCATATTGCAATATTCAAGTGGACTACGAACATATGTTTTATAAAGCATAATCATGTGTTCAGCTTTTCTTGTTTGAAGGTGCCGTAACAACATTCCCATTTTTGCTTTACATTTTGCCAACAGAATTGCTATTTGATCATTGCATAACATGTTCCTATTCATCATCACACCAAGGTCTTTAACTGCTTCCTTATTTGTGATTGTCTCATTATTAGGTCCCCTATATGCATATAGCTTTCTTTCTCTGTCTCCATAATTTACTGATTCAAATTTATCAGAGTTAAATACCATCCTATTTACCTCTGCCCAATCATATACTTTGTTAAGGTCTCTTTGTAGAGCGTTCCTATCTTCATCACAAGTAAGTTTCTCTACTTATTCTAGTGTCATCTGCGAAACTACTCACTACCGAATCCTTAACATTACTGTCTATGTCTTCAATCATAATAACAAACAGTATTGCAGCTAACACCGTACCTTGTGGCACACCGGATATTACCTTGGCTTCATCCGATTTCTCGTCGTTTGCAATAACTATCTGTTTTCTGTTGTGTAAAAATTCTTTTAACCATCTTCCTACTTTATCCACGATATTGTGTTTTCTAATTTTCTTCGCTAATATATTATGGTCTACTTTGTCAAAAGCTTTTGCAAAGTCTAAATAAACCACATCTGTTTCATTTCCGCTTTTCATATTTTTGAATATGTTCTCACGGTGGACTAACAGTTGGGTTTGTGTACTTTTTCCGGGTACGAAACCATGTTGTCCTTTATTAAACAAATTATTTTATTAAATGTTTCATAATATTTTTCTTCATTACCCTTTCATACACTTTCATAATATGTGATGTTAGACTCAAACAGGGCATATAATTATTACTTGCCTCTAGTCTTGATCCACTTTTGAAAGTAGGGGTAATATATGCTAATTTGTGCTCATCATAAATCTTGCCTGTATCTACACTTTGTCTTAATAATATTGCAAGTGGCTTTGCGATAGAATGAACTACTTTCTTTAACAAAATAGCAGGCACTCCATCTGGCCCTGCAGCAGCTCCATTTTTAATTTCATTAATAGCCTGCACAATATCAGCTTCATTAATATCTATGTCAGCTAAATATTCACTATTTTTCAATCCCTTACTTCTATATCATTATCTTCATTATCTATTCTAGGGGTGAATTCTCTCTTATATCGTTTTGCCAATATGTTGCAAATTTCCTTTTTTTCATTCGTTAATCTCCCTTCAATTCTTAGAGGGCCTATTTCTATTCTTCTTTTATTCATCTTCTTCGCATATGAGTATAATAGTTTGGGATTTTGCTTGATATTTAATAGGGTTTTTTCTTCCAAGTCCCGTTTTTCATTTTCTTTTGATTGTATAATCTTTTGTTCTGCATTTTCTATCTTACTTTTTAGTTCTATAACTTTCCATGCATTTTTTTCTTTTGCAAGACCTTTTTTCCACTTTTTGATTTTCTGGAACAAGATCCTTCTGTCTCTTGGTATGCATGACTGATGTTTACTTTTCTTCTTCGGTATATATTTATCCACTATTTTCTCTAATATTTTATATAATATCTCCGTATTTACCTTTATGTCATCACTTACGAAAATGTTATCCCAATCTTTGTTTAATTCTTCATTTATTTCTGACCATTTTATATTTTTTACTGTAGAAGTTGTATTTTCCATATCCTTCCCACTTTTTCATTTCTTGCTTATCTCTGTTTTCACTTGCTTTGGAATGGACTGTTATTTCTATGACATTATGTTCTGAAATACTCGCATGTATTAAAAACTATTATTTCTTTAACATAATTCATCTCGTTCACAAATACTAGGTCTAAAGTATTTTCCTTTCTTGTTGGCAGGTGATTTATTTGTTGAATGTATTCTAGTAGCATATCTAATAGCTTTTCGAATTGCCTCTTATCTTCTGCACTACTATACTTTCTTTTTATATGTATAAGTACATCCACAATCTCCTATTTCGTTCTTTCCAGTCTACGAAAGGAAAGTTGAAGTCTCCAGATAGGAGAATAGTCCAGTCCTTGTGATTTCTACATATATCATCCAATTTTTCTATTATTAAGTCAAACTCTTTAGTATTAGGAGGTCTATATATTACTATGTTCATTAATTTTTCAGATTCAAATTCTACCGCTATTAGTTCACATTCTGAGTTACTATATTTCTCATATATTTTTCCTTGTTTTTTGTCTTTCCCATATATTGCGGTTCCCCCTTGATTCCTATTTTTTCTATCTGATCTATAAGTTTGGAACCCTTTGATTTGATCATCATTCCCAGTCTCTGGGAATACCAGTTTCACTTATATCACTTATTATATCTATTTTCTTTTCAATTTGGTGGGTTTAGTTCTTCTAAGTACTCTATTTTTCTTTTTGAGTTACTCGTAACTAAACCCTGTGCATTCATCACTATGATGGTTTGCGTGTTTTCTCCTTCATTTAATATTGGTAATAATAAGGATTTTCCCATGTCTCTTTCCTGTTCTGGTATGGGGGCTTCAGCAATTACCAGGCGAGGCGCGAGCTCTAGGGAGAAATTAAAGAATCTCTATTATATTCGTTATTCCCTTCACAAGAATGAGGAACTGAAATTCAGAAGTTTATGAAAAAATGCAAAAATATCGCCTTATAAAGTTAGTTCCCTCCAGTCTACTACGCTGGTTAGGCTCGTTGGCCTTACCTTGTTTTGTAATTACTGACCTTCCTCCCTATCCCTCGAAACCATTCTCTTTCTCTCTCCCTTTTTCTTTAAACTGGAAGGGAATTCTACTCATAGATGCAAGGGGGGGGGGGGGGCGTGGCGGGGGGGGGGTAGGGCAACGATGGGGGGCGAAGGGGGCCAACTGGGCCCGGAAGGGCCAACTCTTTCAGGGGGCGTGGTAATAAAAAGGTTAAGTACCACTTCGAATAGACCTTCTACAGTAGCCTACACCCTCCGAATCCTCAACCATCACACCTCAGCTGTGATGAAAGGTCTCAGAGGTCTATGTCCTGAATCATCCGTGCACACCTCTCTTAATGAGGGAAGTTGGAGGGGGGGGGGGGGGGGTGGTGGGGAGGGTGTCCCCAGTTCCCCTCAGGGTACAGAGACAGTCACATGGCGGTTGTACTACAATGCAGTTCTTTCGCTTGAGTGAAGGCTTCTTTTTCATACAGGAATTAGTTTATCATTTTTGTTCGAAGGCCAACGGAGCAAGTAATGTAGTGTCCTTGTCCGGACAAAGTCAGACCAGGAAGGAAACAGGTGGGGATGGAAAGAGTTGTGGATTCTAACCTTTGTGGACGCCACGGAATCGCCTCTTATCAGAAGGAATATTATAGGTGTTGATATATATATATATATATATATCTATATATATATATATATATATATATATATATATATGTATATATATTATATATATATATAGATATATATATATATATATATATATATATATATTGTAATACATTTTATATATATTTATAATATATATATATAATATATATATATATATTATATATATGTATATACGATAAGCTATATATATATAATATATATATGTATATATTAATATTAATATATATTATATCTGAAATCTATAATAAATAAATATTACATATATAATATACACACACCCAAAGGCCACGTCAGGAATACATATATATATATATATATATATATATATATATATATATATATATATATATATATATATATATATATATAATATATAAAGAACAAGTAACTAAAATCTTCATTTTCCTCATACAAACTAGACATTTTCCAGACTGCCAGGGTGAAGGGGTTGAGAAATATAAATTATACTAAAAAAATGTGTACCGATTAAAAAATGCACCTGTTTATCTACATACATATCAGCAAACACAAAACCACAAACGCAGATATATATACACTTACATATATACTCACGCGCACACATACATATTAAAAAAAACGTTTCCATTGTTTGAATACCTAACTACTGTCTTCATCTCTCCCGCAACCCCTATCAATAAAAGAACCATTACCCACTCTGTTTACTGACAAAACTCCTAAGAGGAAAATTGCCTTAATGGGTGCAATCAGTGTCTTGGAATGGCATGCCGTAAGATTCCAACGTTGCGCTGCACGCATAGGTGAGAGTCGTGGGAAAAAGCTATAGTAGGTATAAAGGAATTAAAAATGGGAACGTGGAATATTCCTAAATGCAGAGGAACAAGTTGATGGATCATGCTATCTCTCAAGTTTGGCTGCAATCCTCAGAGTCGTGTAACTATCAGGTGCACAATTCACTAGTTAGATCAACAGTCATAATAGAATTTTCCAGGAAAAGGGCTAAATAGTCCCCTCCACCCTTACACCCCCGTGGGAACCATCTCTTTTCCATGTCAGTAAGGTAAGACAATTATCCACTGAACCAATATAGACAGTATATGTATACATTATATATATATATATATATATATATATATATATATATATGATATATATATATATATATATATATATATTATATTATAGAATTAGTAAGACAATGCAAATCGATTACTGTTTCGCCTCACATTTAGATCAGTACGGAACACTAAAACGTTAAACAGCAGAATTATATATAATAAACATACTCAGAATTAAATCCTAATTATGCGTGGGGAAAATCACTCGAAAATATACCCTCAGAAATCTTTTCTCTTCCCTCTCCTTATACATTGCAAAAAAAAAAAAAAAAAAAAAAAAAAAAAAAAAAGCAAAAAAAAAACAAAAAAAAGATAATCTCTGTTGCTTGATGCCATTCTGTGGTCAAAATTAATCAACCAGTAAATAATTAACCAGTAAATAATTAATCAACCAGTAAATAATTAACGTTATAATCGCAACAACTTTAATAAAATTTTAAATAGCAATGTTAGGTCATTTTGTTTTTTCAAATATTATAAGAAGGATTAATTGCATTAACAATCCTCGAGCATAAAAACAAAACAGATTCGTCTCCCTCAAACTCAAAACAAAAAAAGGAAAACTTCACCAACGACAGAATAACCCAGAATAACAGTCAACAAGAAGTCACAAGCACTCGAACATGATTGATACTCACCCACATCCCCTTTACATTCAGTAATAAATGACCACCATCTCTTGATTTAAAATGATAAAATAAAAAAATAAAAAAAAATCTGGTACTAATACTATCCGGGTTGGGGATTAACGCACAGTGTCATCGGTGGAACGCGATACCGCAGGTAATAAGGCAAATTATTTCAACAATGGTGGAGTGCGCGCCGGGTTGGGTGCTGTTCTAGGGGGACCCGCTAGGTGTTTGATGGATTTGGGGGTCAGGGAAGGGGTGGTAGTTGGTCATGAGACAGTTTTATGATATTGTAATTTTTTGGAATAGGCTCTAAATTGATTGTATTTGGTGGGGGTTGCGAGGTATATGCATAAACACAACGGATAGTGCAGTTCTTTTAAAGGATAACGATATCAGTCAAGGAAGTTCAAAGTACGATAGGTCTAGTTAATTTTCCATGGAGGAAAAACGAAGCACAGCCTAGTATTTAACTAATCATGCCACTCTGTTGGGTGAATAGTAATGATAATGAGCTTTTCAGTCGCTGATATAAATCATTATAAGGATAACAACAACGGGCTAACGATGTCACTCAAGGGAGTTCAAAGTACTATAGGCCTAGTTAGCCTTCCATGGAGGAAAAACGAAGCACAGTCTAGTATTTAACTACTCATGCCACTCTGTTTGGTCAATAATAATGAGCTTTTCAGTCACCGGTATAAATTATTATAAAAATAACAACAACGGATTCCATTGACACTAACACCGGCACTCAGCAGGGCGGATCGCGACGTGGTGCCACCTAAACTTCAACTCGGAGCCACAGTCTATGAGGAACTGAGCGATGCAAGGCAGCAAGGGGCTCACAGCGGCGTTTGGTCTACCTCTCACTCTCCCTCTCTCTCTCTCACCAACCTCCTCTCTCTCTCTGGTCGGTTCGCTACGTCCAATCCTCAACAACTCTCGCTCGCTCAATTCGACCGTTTTTCATCGCTCACTCACACGACCTCTTGTCAACGCTAAAATGGGTCTGCAACCACTACTCCCTTATCCGTTCGTTCAGCCTTGTCACCACTCTATTTTTTTTTTCTTCTTCTTCTAAGCTCTCGGCCGACCCTTTCATGAACCTTGCATTGAGGGTGAATTATGTCTCATTACCGTCATACCTTAGTTTCTGTTGTTGCTGGAGGGAGCATCAGGATCAGCAGAGATAACATAAGTAGCACAAGCGAGTAAGTCAGATTGTCATCTTGTTTTAAGTGTGTGATTATAATTTACTTTTGGGCTTTGTGACTAATAAATAACTTTTATGAGCACTTATAGCAAAAGAATAAAACCTAAGACTGGACTTGTCCTTTTTTATATATTTATATATAATTATTTGAAATATATATTTTATATACTTATTTGATATCTTATATCTCAATCGTTTTTAAAATTCCCGTGTAATGATTCAAAATTTTAAAAAATATATAGATAATTTCCGAGATTTATATAAAGAATTACTATAATTTTCATTAGCCTCGGTGATTTTTTGATCAAAATTCAAATTAACTTCATAGCTCATTAGCAATTTCTGAGACCTTTAAGAGTAATTATCAGCAGTCTTTAAACTTCATCCGAATAACTTCAAATATATTTTATAATATGAAAATGATTTTATAATAGATTTTCATATTTTATAATATGAATATCTATTATAAAATATTTTATAATATGAAAAACTTTGCTACAATAAAAATATTGAAATTCCCCCACAGCAAAATCTCTTTGATATAACAACAATATATAATGATTATGATGACGTTGGTAAAAATGCTCCTATCATCATACTTCCGAAACAATCATAATGAAAGAATGAGTAAATAATGATAATAATGCTAAAATAACACTACTGATAGCCTCCTGTTAATTGTGAACATCGAGTGTTTCAGTAATCATACCACTTGCGAACGACTTGCTATGAATGATGAAGAGAGAGAAAAAAAAAATCTGCGCGCGCACAACATACTCACACACCCGCCATCTTCAAGGTCAAGTGAGTACGGACTTGTGCCTTTCGGCTGTTGTGTGTAGCGAGTGCGTGCGTGCATGCAAGCTCTCGGTTGAGCAACATCCGGGCTTTCCCAAGAATTTACGTCACTCGTTTCCGGAAATATCTGGAAGCATTCCTCGTGAGAAGGATTAGGGATGCTTTGCTTAGGTATATACATTATAATATTAATCTATTTAGTATATATAGTACAATCTACATATATATTACATAATTGTGTATATATTTATGAACACATACATATTATATATATATATTATATATATATATATATTAATTATTATAAAAAGTTTTAACACATCCTTCATAATCCAGATGAGCAGTTATATAAAAAAAATAATAATAATAAAATATATATCATATATTCTAATAAAAATTTAACCGACATCTAGATCAAGATGAAGCAGTATATTAATAATAATAAAATAATAATAATAATTAATAATAATAATAATAATAATATCCTAGGTCGAGTTCAGCTGAAGAACCAGGGCCTCCGGCTTAATTCAGAGACAGTCATACGTAGAGCATAAGGTTGAGAACGCCTAATTCTATATCATTTGAGAGACCTTGGATTTTTTGAGGGCACGAAAGTGTAAATGGTTTTTTCACTAAGGGAATATGTGCTCTATGTTTTTAAAATGAGAAAATATATACACAGAAATGCATGATCACCATCTTCATATATACTAATCTATGCACATGCACATACATATATAAGATATATATATAATATATATATATATATATTATATATATATATATATGTTTTGCATACTTATACAATGTTCATATGACACACACCTTGAATATACATATACACACGTATAATATGTGTGTGTATGTGGGGAGAGAGAGAGAGAGAGAAGGAGGAGAGAATGAGAGGAGACGAGAGAGAGAGAGAGAGAGAGAGAGAGAGAGCAAAGCTAATACAACCTCTCTCACAATTCTGTCAATATACTGCACCTAACAAGTGACTCATATGGGAAGCCTACGAGATGCTGCAGTCACTTTAAAAGTTAAAACTTCCTCTCGTCTTGTTCCGGTCACCGGAGAAAAAAGATTACTACGTGACTTCGTTGAGTCACAGGAAAGTCCCCGTAGAATACTGACCGCACTTCTTTTTATTTCCCCACACAGTCTTTAGTCGTGTACAACCATATATATATATCTATATATAGTATATATATATATATATAGTATATATATATATATATATATATATATATACATATATATATGTATATATATTCTTGAGCAAAAAATAAACTGGAAAAGATTAAAGCAAAGAAAAAGTGAGGTCTATCCGTGACGATAGGCCTATACAACAAAAGGCGGTTTATGCTAATTAAAGAAAAAAGAGCAGGGAGACAAATTTCGAGCAAATATGACTTTAATCTAATGACAAAATCATCTGTCAATTAAACTGTCTTGCACGTTCAACTGGCTTTCAATATTAAGAATCAGCCAGGCATAAAGTGTCACGCAGATCAAATTGCGTAAAATCCCAACTGCGACCAGCAACCGCTTAATGGCGGAAGAGGTTAGCACAAAATACACCACTAACGCGACGGTTTAACTGGAACTAATTCGTGGGAGGAATGTCAAGCCAAAAACCTACAAGCCTTAACGACGAGTGAATCACAAATTTTCGTGACTGATTCATCACGATTTACAATGATTCATTTGACTCCCCCAAGAGAAATCTGCCCTAAATTTTAAACTGACACCTGAGTCATCAACGTTCACCTGTGAATCTTAATGATCTAGAATGATTCAGTACCCGGGGAACATTGCGAAGATCTTGCTTATTTTATAAGTGGCGAGTGTAGTGTGTAGGCCAAAAGGCAAAGCGCTGGGACCTATGAGGTTATTCAGAGTTGGGAGAGAATTTGAGTAGGTAAGTTTGCAAGGTGTAACAGGAGGAAAACCTCAAAGCGGTTGCACTGAGATAACTGTTAGGAGAGGGTGGATACCAAGACGAAGATAAATAATATAAGTGGAGGTAAAGTACAAGGACCGAAATGATTAGCAGCTAGGGCTTTAGTGATACCTACAGTGCACCCCGTGAGGTGCACTGACGGTACTAACCCCCTACGGAACAAGTTTATTTTTAAATATTTCTATGTTGTAATTTAATGCCTTCGGAATTGCGTTTACGTGAGTAAATTTACTGTGAGTGAATAATATCAAAAGAACGAACAGATAATAAAAAAAAACTCGTATATAACACGTGATTCACCACGAATCACAAACGTTTACTCTATATTTACGAGTCCCGTGAATCACTCTGCCTGGAAATAGCTCACGTGATTCAACGTTTCACGGACGGTTGAGATAAGGCGGCGATGACGCAACCACGAAATTGGCGCGTTGGCAACTCGTTGCTATTAGTTCGCGCGGTGGTAACTCATTACAGTGACGTCACGGGATTGTCTAGGAAGTGGCATGAGAGCTCTTAGTCATGCACGTTGTTATGCATACGTCGTCATGTTATCCTGGGCGTTATCTTGGGCTCTGTGGGAATGTTTTGTTTCCATTTAGGGTGCGGGGACTTGAATCAGAGAAGATCAAAATTCGCTTAGCAATGCAATAGGCACAATGCAATGTAATACATTATCATACATTTTAAAACGCGCTGCACGGTGTAACCAATATCAAAACTGAACTACATATAATTTATTTTAATGAATTTATTTTAAGAAAGTGTTCTTGAATTTTCTATTTAATAATATAAGTAGACATTACACGAGTACTTATAACACACATATATATGTGTTTTATATATACATATATTATATATAGTAGTATATATATATATATATATATATATATATATATTATATATATATATATATATATATATATAATATATAGCATATCAAAATCAGACAGTCTCCCCAAAAAAGCATAGATCACTGCCTACTCATAACTGAAACTTCTGAACCGTGGATGAACCCCCTATGCAGGAAACTTCCACACCACTGGCTGCTTCATACACCCACACAGAGTGCTCACCAGGAGGATGTTGAACCCCCTCACACAAATTAAAAGTTGAGATCGCTCCTTTCCACTAAATGTTTCAAAAGTCACTTCAGGCTAACAGATTTCACCGAAGATATGATTAAGATAGTAGGCATAAGTCCACCCGGCTCTAAATAGGTATTAAGTCCCAGGTGGAGATCAAGAAAAAAAAGAGGTAAGGCTAGCAGCCTCATCCATAAAAGACTTGCTAGGAAAACTAAATATCCGCAGCTATTTACCGATACCCATCCAAGAGGAGAATGACCTATGGTAAATATATGTATGTATATATATATATATATATATATATATATATAGTGTGTGTGTGTGTGTGGAAGTGTATTTACGCATGTATATCGCACTTCATATACTACAAATATCTGAACTGTGAATGCACCAGCAAACATACCGTATAGGGAAAATTAAAAAACAACACAATGTCTTCAAGGAGTACAAACCTTCAGGAAAACAAAACGAAAAGAAAAAAGAATAACTTAATATTAGGCAATAACTCCTGAGAGAGAGAGAGAGAGAGAGAGAGAGAGAGAGAGAGAGAGAGAGAGAGAGAGAGCCTTCAGTTAGAACAAAATTAAGGTCAAACAGTCAAACTAAACCACAGGTATGAAGATAACGGAAAGAATTAATAACTGCGCCAAGGTAAAGCTTCAAACGTATATAATACATCACTCACATAACAAGACCATCAGGACACCCCCACACATAAAAACATGACAATTTCGAACGACGCTGAGCCTAATAAAAGGCTATCGAAGAGTTGAAGCAGGAGTTGTGAGGACGCTGCAATCATGGATGACGGTTGACGCCGATGGTATGAAACGTGTGAGGATCATACCAAGGTTGATCAGACGTAACTCAGAGACACAAAAAGACTAAATGGTAAATCAACACTTACTACTCTAGCAAGGGAGAGCGCTATCGATGTCGCAAACCAATCAGGCGGTCTCTGAGAACCCTATAAACCTGCCTCGATCTCACTTCACTCAGTCGCAGTACTCCGGCGACTTACGAACTCCCACGATGTTTTTTGCTCTGATAATACTTGGAAAAGGATTGCTGTTAACTTCTCCTCCTCCTCCTCCTCCCCCCCCCATCCCTCTTCTCCTCCTCCCTCTTCTTCTATCTAAGGGAAGGGTAATATTAAACACCTAAGAATAGACCGGTGATGTTATGTACACGAACAGAATATCAAGGATGATCAATTATGGAGAGGAGATATTATAACATATACTTACATACTATTCATACCGGACTATATATATATATATATATATATATATATATATATATACATATAATAATAATAACAATAGTAATAATAATAATAATAATAATAATAGTATAAGAAGCCCATAAAAACGCCAAAATATAGAAAGTACTATAATTTAGAGGCTGCTGTCTCTCTCTTCAGAGAAACAGCAGTCTCTGAAATATATAGTACTACTTACTTATTTTGGCGTTTTTATGGGCTTCTTTTATTAGATGGAATTCTGTTGTAACAAAAGATTTTTACCAGTCATATATATTATCTATATATATATATATATATATATATATATATATACATATATACATACATACAAGCGGCTACAGAGAAAAATCAATTAAGGGATCATTGCCACATTCATACTTCAAGCGCTGAATCGAGGATAAACACGCACAAGCGAATGATTATATGCTAATATATTAGGCGCTTCAAATCTTACTTAGAAGGATCATCAGCAGGGCGTCGACACCCCCCTACATAATCTCATTTCCTGATTCCTCTTTTATTCCATCTATTTAGCAGTTTCCAGCTCTTCCTCTTATCCTTCCTCATAATACTTCCGAATTGCATATTCTTTTTCAGTCACCTATGTATGCATGTTTAAGAAAATGCACGTTTCTATACATAATACATAACCAGGCCGTAAATTTTGGTAGAACGTACATGTCTAACATTAATAAATATGAATATCATTAAAAATATGTATATTATTAATAAATAAATAGACATAAAATATGTATATTAGTAATTAATTAATAGACATTAATTATATGTAATCATTAATTAATTAATAGACATTAAAAATCTGTATATTATTAATTAATAGACATTAAAAATCTGTATATTATTAATTAATAGACATTAAAAATCTGTATATTATTAATTAATACATTAAGAAATATGTATATTATTTATTAATAGACATAAAAATATGTATGTCATTAATTAATAACAATGAATAAAATTAGTAGATAAATCATCAAAAACTTGCCAATTTCAACACTTTTATGATATCTCGGCCCACTCGAAGAAAATAAATGATAAATAGAAATAGAAAAAAACCGCAATAAACAAAACAGGATGCGGTGCAGGAGCGTAGGATCTAATTGAGAAAATTGGCCACGAGGAATAAAATGCCCTTTACCCGAGGTGGGAAAAGGGGCCGGTCGCTTTTATATGGGGGCATGTGTGCCAGGGAAAGGGGCACGGGAGATTGGGCTAAAATGCCTTTGATGGGGTATTTTGAGGGCCGTTGGGTAGTGGAGAGAGAGAGAGAGAGAGAGAGAGAGAGAGAGATTACCTTTATAGGGCATTTTGAGAGAGAGAGAGAGAGAGAGAGAGAGAGAGAGAGAGAGAGAGAGAGAGAGCTTACATCTTGTTCGGGTTGCCCCAGGTCCCTCAGTGTGAGGCACCTCTAATGTCTACCAAAGAGTTGCTAGTGCATCTTCCGGTATATTTTGTATTTTCCAATCTTGGATGGTCTGGGATGCAGCTTAGATATTTGAAGAGCATATTCTTAAACACATCTACGCTCACTCCTGATATATTCCTCAGATGAGCTGGCAACGCATTGAATAGACGCTGCATTGTCGATGCTGGTGCGTAGTGGATTAATGTCCTGTGTGCTTTCCTTATTTTTCCTGGTATAGTTTTGGGCACTATTAATCTACCTCTGCTTGCTCTTTCTGATATTCCTTCTATCTGTTTCCATGCCTGAATTATCATGTAGCGTTCTCTTCTCCTTTCTAGACTATATAATTTTAATGATTGTAGTCTTTCCCAGTAGTCAAGATCCTTAACTTCTTCTATTCTAGCTGTAAAGGACCTTTGTACACTCTCTATTTGTGCAATATCCTTTTGATGGTGTGGGTACCATATCATATTGCAATATTCAAGTGGACTACGAACATATGTTTTATAAAGCACAATCCTGTGTTCAGCTTTTCTTGTTTTGAAGTGCCGTAACAACATTCCCATTTTTGCTTTACATTTTGCCAATAGAATTGCTATTTGATCATTGCATAACATGCTCCTATTCAACATCACACCAAGGTCTTTAACTGCTTCCTTATTTGTGATTGTCTCATTATTAGGTCCCCTATATGCATATAGCTTTCCTTCTCTGTCTCCATAATTTATTGATTCAAATTTATCAGAGTTAAATACCATCCTATTTACCTCTGCCCAATCATATATTTTGTTAAGGTCTTTTTGTAGCGCGTTCCTATCTTCATCACAAGTAATTTCTCTACTTATTCTTGTGTCATCACCGAAACTACTCACTACCGAGTCCTTAACATTACTGTCTATGTCTGCAATCATAATAACAAACAGTAATGCAGCTAACACCGTACTTTAGCTTCATCCGATTCCTCATCGTTTGCAATAACTATCTGTTTTCTGTTGTGTAAAAATTCTTTTAACCATCTTCCTACTTTATCCACTATATTATGTTTTCTAATTTTCTTCACTAATATATTATGATCTACCTTGTCAAAAGCTTTTGCAAAGTCTAGATAAACCACATCTGTTTCATTTGCGCTTTTCATATTTTTGTATATGTTCTCACATTGGACTAACAGTTGGGTTAGTGTACTTTTTCCGGGTACAAAACCATGTTGTCCTATATTAAACAAATTATTTTTTATTAAGCGTTTCATAATATTTTTCTTCATTACCCTTTCATACACTTTCATAATATGTGATGTTAGACTCACAGGCCTATAATTACTTGCCTCTAGTCTTGATCCACTTTTGAAAGTAGGGGTAATATATGCTAATTTGCGCTCATCATAAATCTTGCCTGTATCTACACTTTGTCTTAATAATATTGCAAGTGGCTTTAACAAAATAGCAGGGACACCATCAGGCCCTGCTGCAGCTCCATTTTTAATTTCATTAATAGCCTGCACAATATCAGCTTCATTAATATCTATACCTGCTAAATATTCACTATTTTCATCCCATACTTCTGTATCATTATCTTCATTATCAATTCTAGGGGTGAATTCTCTCTTATATCTTTCTGCCAATATGTTGCATATTTCCTTTTTTTCATTTGTTAATCTCCCTTCAATTCTTAGAGGGCATATTTCTATTCTTCTTTAATTCATCTTTTTTGCATGCGAGTACAATAGTTTGGGATTTTGCTTGATATTTACTAGGGTTTTTTCTTCCAAGCCTTTTGATTGAATAATCTTTTGTTTTGCATTTTCTATCTTACTTTTTAGTTTGATCATTTTCCATGCATTTTTTTCTTTTGCAAGACCTTTTTTCCACTTTCTGATTTTCTGGAACAAGATCCTTCTGTCTCTTGGTGTGCATGACTGATGTTTGCTTTTCTTCTTCGGTATATATTTATCCACTATTTTCTCGAATATTTTATATATCTCCATATTTCCCCTTATATCATCACTTACGAGAGAGAGAGAAGAGAGAGAGAGAGAGAGAGACAGAGAGAGAGAAGAGAGAGAGAGAGAGCGAGAGAGAGAGAGAGAGAGAGAGAGAAGAGAAGAGAGAGAAATAATAATAATAATAATAATAATAATATCCTTTATTCCAAAAATACATTGGGTTTTCTATTTACATCAGGTCATCAACCAAGGTTAGAAAGCGCACATTAAAGCTATTAAAACAATAAAATCATAGTATACTATAACAACATACACATACATACATATACATATCTATATATACATATACACACATACATACATATATACAAAACCTGAATTAGGAAAATCACAATTTCGATTATAAAACATTGTTCCTAGAACAATAATTAGTAAAATTACTCCAACATAAAATGTTCTTCATAGATAATGATATGTCTTAAAAAGCGGTTATTGACGTGAGACGTGGCTAATGTCAGGTACGGTTGTTTCCTATAAAACTTATCTACGAAGATTAATTATTGTTTAAAAGATGTTTTCTTAGTTTATTTTTAAAAGATCTTAGGGATTCTTCGTCTTTCAATGAGCCAGGTAAACTATTCCATAACTGTGGACCTTTAGTATTTATTTCCCTTGATCCTATATCGGTATTTGCTCTTCTGGACACTAGATTATTTGCTTGTCTTGTAGTTATCCCTGTCACCGAGTCAACGGTTCTAAAATTATAAAGCCAGTTCGGAAAAACATTTTTTAAAACTTTAAAAACCAAAACACAAACATCAAAAGTGTACTTGTTTTTCACTTTCAACCAACCCAGTTCTATTAAAATTGGAGATATATGATCATATTTTCTCACTGTACCCATGGCCACCTGAGCCGCAAACTTTTGAAGTTTTTGTACTCGTTGCATAAGGACGTTGCTTGCTGAACCCCATATTATATAGCAGTAATGAATTGAACTTAATACTAATGATTGCACTACGATTAGGCGAGTTTCTGGTTCGAATAAATTTTTTAGTCTATTGAGATAAATAAGTGTCCCCATAACTTTTCTGTGCAGTTCATCAATGTTTTTCAAATGTCATGTATTTATCGAAGTGCACTCCAAGATTCTTTACGGATTCCATAGGTTCGATGATGGCCCCATTAAAATTGATTTTGATGTTATCCCCGATTTCGGATAGTGGAGCCTAGGAATATACATTGAGTTTTAC
>NC_087219.1:40808645-40818645 GCF_015104395.2 Macrobrachium nipponense
TTGTTAAAAAGCAGCAATCCAGCCCCATCCATCCCCCTGTCTTTAGAGACAATATCCCGCGGTGCTCCCCGTCTGATGTCTGAAAACAAGGTATCCTGTGGTACCCCGGGTCTCCTGTCTGAAGACACGGCATCCTGCGATGCTTTAATATCTCGTTTCCTTAGACTTCGGTGCCACAAGGCGCCTGGTCCACTTGAAAACCGTCTGAAAAACATCCTTTTTAATCAAGCGTTAGGACGTCAAGTCAGGCCGTGCATACAAGAGCTTCCCCTGCGGGGGAGGAGGAGGAGGAGGAGGAGGCGTATCCCCTTGGGGGGAAGAGGTGTAGGACATGCGTCATGGACGTCTGACGGCGACGTCACTTCCCTTGTGGGCTAATAGAGTAGAGAGATCCTATACCGTCAGATGGACGAGGAGCAGGGGCGGGGGGGAAAGAGGGTGGGGGGAGTCCTCTTTGTCCATTCGTAGCAGTCGTCATTCTTTGCGAGCGTTCTGCAATCCTTCTTATCATCTCGACTTTTGCAACATTGCACGATGATGCAATGTCTCTCTGTGATGAAATACTTTTGATGGTATTCTGTTGATTTGTCTGTTTTTCTAATAACTGATATCTACGAAAACCAGACAAGAAATATTGGATGGAAACTAGAACTGAAGAGATACAACACATCCCATTGTGAGAACTTCTTTGCATACAAGATATGTGAAACGTGGAATAAACTGCCACCAGAAGTTGTAAGCTAGACAAAATCATTAGAAGGACACTGTGAATGAACAGTAAAACCTGCTCCTACAGATAAGTGAGCACACGATGTCCCCTCGGATAGACTAACAAGACTTTGAGACATCCTAATCCTTGTTACTCCTTATTTCCCATTACCTTCCGTTACTTCTTTCGAATGAACTCCATATTCTTTAGAAGATTAAATTTCTAGTCAATGGCCCTTGTGGTGAGCTTGTATAATATGAACTGGGCTAAAAATAATAATAATAATAATAATAATAATAATAATAATAATAATAATAATAATAATAATAAATAGCTAACTAAATCTGAACGCCGGTGTCCGAATTACTTCCAATAGTATTAATATCATTTCGGTAAAATCCCCACTAAATAATTTGCAACCATTTCGTAAGTCATACTTAATCGATATTCCGAGAGACAATTTTGAGTTTCTACACAGTTATGAGTAAAATCGCTAACTAAACAAGCAGAGAGGTATTCTGTAATACATTCCATTGTATTTCATTCAACCTGATAGTACTTTAACGTTGTTGTTCGGAACATTTTGAGATACTTCAAAATTATGGCGAGTGAAAATCTATCAAGATAACTCTTGAAACGATTTCCTTCGCATTTCGCTCACTGCAAATAAATTCAAACCGAGTCGTACGAAACATTACGAAAAACGAGTCGAAAAGACTCCGAACGATTGGAGTCTATAGAAGTACATGGCATCCCTCCATTCTCAGAATAGTTCTTAACTACAGAGGTACAGGAAACTCCACATAATTTACCATAAACGGAATGGATCATAATAAGCTATTTACACATGTGACATAACTAAATATAACGGCCCCTCTGAAAGCTGAAGCAGACAGAGAGGTGAGGGGGGGGAGAGGGGGTTAGTTCTCCACGAACAGCATCTTATGCATTTCTGCAATTTGGTTATTATATAATTTTACTACTACTACTACTACTACTAATACTACTGCTGCTGCTGCTGCTACTACTACTACTACTACAACAACAATAATAATAATAATAATAATAATAATAATAATAATAATAATAATAATAATAATAATAATAATAATAATAAAACAACAACAACAACAAATAATATTGATAATAATAACAACAATGGTTTAATCCGGTCAAATGTACGAATACATCATATAACCTTTATGTAATAATAATAATAATAATAATAATAATAATAATAATAATAATAATAATAATAATGGTTTAAGCTGGCCAAATGTATGAATACATCGTATAACCTTCATGTAATAATGAATAATAAGTTAAATAAATACCAGGTGTGAGAGAGGCACACATTTGTGTTGATGAAGAGGAACAAACAAGTGAAGAAAGCCTTGCATCGTTCTCGAATCCCCTCCTACCTCGTGTCGTTGATTACAGACGGGCGTCAGCACAACCACATAGGCACGCACACGCAATCACGCAAGCACGCGCTCCCACAAACGTACGCACGCACACACACATACGCACACACGCGCGCACACACACACACACACACACACACATATATATATATATATATTATATATATATATATATATATATATTATATAATTACATGACAATAATAAAAAATATAAATAAAATGTGAGATCATTTAATTATTGTAACAATATGTTAGTGTTATATATATATATATATATATATATATATATATATATATATATATATGTAAACTATATATCTATACGTATATAGTATATGCGCAAGAAAACGCAACAGCTAAATAAAAGTCTTCATCGCATCTCAAGAAAGTATCTTGACCATGGACATTGTCACGCCAGTTATAGTACAAAATTATATTCTTTTATTATCTTGAGTCCTATGCTGAATGACGTCCTGACCACTCTGTTAAATGAATCCTAAATCCTTATATTTTTTGCACATAACTAAGTAGGTACAAGGCATGTTTAAAAAAAACTTAATGTTTCTGTAACATTGAGAGAGAGAGAGAGAGAGAGAGAGAGAGAGAGAGAGAGAGAGAGAGAGAGAGATTAATAAACACATTTGTCTCCCCCATGATTTGAGATTACAATGCAATTTGCAAATAATTTCTAGCGTCATTTTATCAGCATGGGAGGCCGGCGAGAGAGAGAGAGAGAGAGAGAGAGAGAGAGAGAGAGAGAGAGAGAGAGAGAGAGGGTGGGGGGAAATAAGGATGGAGGCTATTCCCCAAAAGGCAGTGGCAAAGCCGCCTGATGAGTCCTCATTGTAAAATAAAATAAAAAAAGGGTCGGGTACCTAATAAAGTAATGGTTATATTCCTAAGGCGAGGAAATACCTTCAGGCAAAGTGATTCTGTGTATGTAGAGCTGGCCATGACCACTTTCTCTCTCTCTCTCTCTCTCTCTCTCTCTCTCTCTCTCTCTCTCTCTCTCTCTGTTTTTTCTTTACTTTAAATCTTCAGCCGAAAACCCAAATGGAGTTAACAGACAATAAATCCAATATGGCCCGAGGAAAATCAGCCTGCAGAGACAAATTATAATAATAACAATAAACACACACACACACACACACACACACACACAAGTGAATGGAATACATTAAGATATTCGGCCAAAGGCCAAGCGCTGGGACCTGTGAGGTCTGTCAGCGCTGAAAGGGAAATTGAGAGTAGAATGGTTTGAAAGATGTAAAAGGAGGAAAACCTCCAAGCAGATGTACTGTGAAACAACTGATAGGAGAAAGCGGATAGCAAGACGGATGAAAGAGAATATGAATGGAGGTGCAGTAAAAAGAAATGGAAAGGGCCGAAAGGACACTAGAAAAAAAAACTCATGTAATGCCTACAGTGCTCTGCGTGGGGCGCACTGGCGGCACTAACTTCCTACGGGCAACAAAAGGGAATAGAACATAAAACCGATACACCTGAAATTTAGATGTTAAAATTGATTTGTTTATTACCTGGCGTCGCAACCATTGTTCAGCTTCGCAGGAATATGTTTTTCAGATATAAAATCATAAAAATAACTTAGAAAGAGAAGGGAAAAGTGATTTAAAGCCAAATCTTGAATCTAATACAACAATTCATTCTACTGGATGATCTGTTAGCTAGAGAAACAGTTTCTTAAGATTACTGAATCACATTTTTGGACTCTAATGGAAGTGATTAAGGATTTGTTCTCAAATGATATAAGAAAATTGGAGCACGTTAGAGTTGACGAATATACACAGTTACAGACGGTACGGTTGACGAGGATAGACAGTTACAGGGGGTAGAGTTGCCGAACATAGACAGTTACAGACGGTACAGTTGACGAAGATAGACAGCTACAGGGGGTAGAGTTGCCGAACATAGACAGTTACAGACGGTACAGTTGACGAGGATAGACAGCTAAAGGGGGTAGAGTTGACGAAGATAGACAGTTACAGACGGTACGGTTGACGAGGATAGACAGTTACAGGGGGTAGAGTTGACAAAGATAGACAGTTACAGAAGGTAGAGTTGACGAATATAAACAGTTACAGATGGTACGGTTGACGAGGATAGACAGTTACAGAACGTAGAGTTGACGAAGATAGACAGTTACAGAACGTAGAGTTGACGAAGATAGACAGTTACAGAGGGTACAGTTGACGAAAATAGAGTTACAGACGGTACAGTTGACGAGGATAGACAGTTACAGGGGGTAGAGTTGACGAAGATAGACAGTTACAGACGGTACGGTTGACGAGGATAGACAGTTACAGGAGGTAGAGTTGACGAAGATAGACAGTTACAGACGGTACGGTTGACGAGGATAGACAGTTACAGGAGGTAGAGTTGACAAAGATAGACAGTTACAGACGGTACCGTTGACGAGGATAGACAGTTACAGGGGGTAGAGTTGCCAAACATAGACAGTTACAGACGGTACAGTTGACGAGGATAGACAGTTACAGGGGATAGAGTTGACGAAGATAGACAGTTACAGATGGTAGAGTTGGCGAAGATACAGTTACAGATGGTAGAGTTGACGAAGATAGATAGTTACAGACGGTACGATTGACGAATAATAGACAGTTACAAGGGGTAGAGTTGACGAAGATAGACAGTTACAGGGGGTACAGTTGACGAAGATAGACAGTTACAGACAGTACGGTTGACGAGGATAGACAGTTACAGGGGGTAGAGTTGACGAAGATAGACCGTTACAGACGGTACCGTTGACGAAGATAGACAGTTACACGGGGTAGAGTTGCCGAACATAGACAGTTACAGACGGTACAGTTGACGAGGATAGACAGTTACAGTGGGTAGAGTTGACAAAGATAGACAGTTACAGACGGTATGGTTGACGAGGATAGACAGCTACAGGGGGTAGAGTTGACGAAGATAGACAGTTACAGACGGTACCGTTGACGAAGATAGACAGTTACACGGGGTAGAGTTGCCGAACATAGACAGTTACAGACGGTACAGTTGACGAGGATAGACAGTTACAGGGGGTAGAGTTGCCGAAAATAGACAGTTACAGACGGTACAGTTGACGAGGATAGACAGTTACAGGGGGTAGAGTTGACGAAGATAGACAGTTACAGATGGTAGAGTTGGCGAAGATACAGTTACAGATGGTAGAGTTGACGAAGATAGACAGTTACAGGGGGTAGAGTTGACGAAGATAGATAGTTACAGACGGTACGATTGACGAAAATAGACAGTTACAAGGGGTAGAGTTGACGAAGATAGACAGTTACAGGGGGTACAGTCTACGAAGATAGACAGTTACAGACAGTACGGTTGACGAGGATAGACAGTTACAGGGGGTAGAGTTGACGAAGATAGACAGTTACAGAGGGTACAGTTGACGAAGATAGACAGTTACAGACAGTACGGTTGACGAGGATAGACAGTTACAGGGGGTAGAGTTGACGAAGGTAGACAGTTACAGACGGTACGGTTGACGAGGATAGACAGTTACAGTGGGTAGAGTTGACGAAGATAGACAGTTACAGACGGTACGGTTGACGAGGATAGACAGTTACAGGGGTAGATTTGATGAAGATGGACAGTTACAGATGGTAGAGTTGACGAAGATAGACAGTTACAGATGGTAAGGTTGACGAAGATAGAGATTTACAGGGGGTAGAGTTGACAAAGATATACAGTTACAGGGGGTAGAGTTGACGAAGATAGATAGTTACAGGGGGTAGAGTTGATGAAGATAGACAGTTACAGGGGGTAGAGTTGACGAAGATAGACAGTTATAGACGGTACGGTTGACGAAGATAGACATTTACAAGGGGTAGAGTTGACAAAGATAGACAGTTACATGGGGTAGAGTTGACGAAGATAGACAGTTACTGACGGTACGGTTGATGAGGATAGACAGTTACAGTGGGTAGAGTTGACGAAGATAGACAGTTACAGACGGTATGGTTGACGAGAATAGACAGATACAGGGGGTAGAGTTGACAGTTACAGACGGTACAGTTGACGAGGGTAGCCAGTTACAGGGGGTAGAGTTGATGAAGATGGACAGTTACAGATGGTAGAGTTGACGAAGATAGACAGTTACAGACGGTACAGTTGACGAGGGTAGCCAGTTTACGTTACAGGGGTGAGTTGATGAGCATGGACGAGTTTACAGATGTGAGTTGACCGAAGATTAAGAACAATTACAGACGGGGTACAAAGTTACAGACGGGTACGCGAGGGACGAGGGGTAGACTTTACAGTTGTAGGAGTTGACAGAGAAAAACAGTTACGTAGAGTTGACGAAAGATAGACGTTACAGGGGGTTAGATTGGATTGAAGAATAAGAACAGTTACAGGGGTTGACGTTGACGAGGTAACATTTACAGGGGGTTAGAGTTGACAAAGATAAAACAGGTTTACAGGGGGTAGAGTTGACGAAGGATAGACAGTTACAGGGGTAGAAGTTTGATTTAAGATAGACAGTTACAGGGGGTAGAGTTGACGAAGGTAGACAGTTACAGACGGTACGGTTGACGAGGATAGACAGTTACACGGGGTAGAGTTGACGAAGATAGACAGTTACAGACGGTACGGTTGACAAGAATAGACAGTTACAGGGGTTAGAGTTGACAGTTACAGACGGTACAGTTGACGAGGGTAGCCAGTTACAGGGGGTAGAGTTGACAAAGATAGACAGTTACAGACGGTACAGTTGACGAGGATAGACAGTTACGGGGGTTAGAGTTGACAAAGATAGACAGTTACAGACTGTATGGTTGACGAGGATAGACAGTAACAGACGGTACAGTTGACGAAGATAAACAGTGACAGACGGTACAGTTGACGAAGATAGACAGTTACAGACCGTACAGTTGACGAGGATAGACAGTTACAGACGGTACAGTTGACGAAGATAAACAGTGACAGACGGTACGGTTGATGAGGATAGACAGTTACAGACGGTACAGTTGACGAGGATAGACAGTTACAGACGGTACAGTTGACGAAGATAGACAGTTACAGACCGTACAGTTGACGAGGATAGACAGTTACAGGGGGTAGAGTTGACGAAGATAGACAGTTACAGATGGTACGGTTGACGAGGATAGACAGTTACAAGGGGTAGAGTTGACGAAGTTAGACAGTTAAAGACGGTACAGTTGACGAGGATAGACAGTTACAGTGGGTAGAGTTGACGAAGATACAGTTAAAGACAGTACGGTTGAAGAGGATAGACAGTTACAGGGGGTAGTTGACGAAGATAGACAGTTACAGACGGTACGGTTGACGAGGATAGACAGTTACACGGGGTAGAGTTGAGGAAGATAGGTAGTTACAGAGGGTAGAGTTGACGAAGATACAGTTACAGACGGTACGGTTGACGAAGTTAGACAGTTGCAGACGGTACGGTTGACGAGGATAGACAGTTACAGGGGGTAGAGTTGACGAAGATAGACAGTTACAGAGGGTAGAGTTGACGAAGATAGACAGTTACAGATGGTGCGGTTGATGAAGGTAGACAGTTACAGGGGGTAGAGTTGATACAGATTGACAGTTACAGAGGGTAGAGTTGACGAACATAGACAGTTACAGGGGGTAGAGTTGACGAACATAGACAGTTACAGACAGTATGGTTGACAAAGATAGAAAGTTATAGGGGGTGGAGTTGATGCAGATAGACTGTTACAGAGGGTATGGTTGACGAGGGTAGCCAGTTACAGGGGGTAGAGTTGACAAAGATAGACAGTTACAGACGGTACGGTTGACGAGGGTAAACAGTTACAGGGGGTAGAGTTGATGAAGATAGACAGTTACAGACGGTACGGTTGACGAGGATAGACAGTTACAGGGGTTAGAGTTGACAAAGTTAGACAGTTACAGACAGTACGGTTGACGAGGATAGACAGTTACAGACGGTAGAGTTGGTGAAGATAGACAGTTACAGACTGTGCAGTTGATGAGGATAGACACATATAGGGGGTAGAGTTGACGAAGATAGATAGTTACAGACGGTACGGTTGACGAGGGTAGACAGTTATAGGGGGTAGAGTTGACGAAGACAGACAGTTACATGGGGTAGAGTTGATGAAGACAGACAGTTACAGGGGGTAGAGTTGACGAAGATAGACAGTTACAGACGGTACAGTTGACGAGGATAGACAGTTACAGGGTGTAGAGTTGACGAAGATAGACATTTTCAAAGGTAGAGTTGACGAAGATAGACAGTTATAGATGGTATGGTTGACGAGGATAGACAGTTACAGGGGTTAGAGTTGACGAAGATAGACAGTTACAGACGGTACGGTTGACGAGGATAGACAGTTGCAGACAGTAGAGTTGACGAAGATAGACAGTTACAGACTGTACAGTTGACGAGGATAGACAGTTACAGGGGGTAGAGTTGACGAAGATAGACAGTTACAGATGGTATGGTTGACGAGGATAGACAGTTACAGACGGTACGGTTGACGAACATAGACAGTTACGGACGGTACTGTTGATGAGGATAGACAGTTACAGGGGGTAGAGTTGACGAAGATAGACAATTACAGACGGTAGAATTGACGAAGATAGACAGTTACAGACGGTACAGTTGACGAAGATAGACAGTTACAGATGGTATGGTTGACGAGGATAGACAGTTACAGGGGGTAAAGTTGACGAAGATAGATAGTTACAGAGAGTAGAGTTGACGAAGATAGACAGTTACAGACGGTGCAGTTGACGAAGACGGACAGTTACAGGGGGTAGAGTTGACGAACGTAGACAGTTACAGGGGGTACGGTTGACGAACATAGACAGTTACAGGGGGTAGTGTTGATGCAGATAGACAGTTACAGAGGGTAGAGTTGACGAACATAGACAGTTACAGGCGGTTCGGTTGACGAAGATAGAAAGTTACAGGGGGTAGAGTTGTTGCAGATAGACAGTTACAGAGGGTACAGTTGACGAATATAGACAGTTACAGACGGTAAAGTTGACGAATATAGACAGTTACAAACAAAAATCAAGTTACTAAAAATTTATACAACAAATGGAGCTGGAAAACTATGAAATATCGAGATCTGACTTCATTTCCACAGGAAAAATTATACACACTATTCAAAATACTATCGCTATTATATCTTGCAGAACCTATATCATTCTAAGTCATGAAGAACCATTTGTTTTTTCTTATTAGAATTCGGCCGACTACATGCCAGCAACGACATAAGCATGTGAATCTATGCAAGAGTTTACAATCACGCTGGAGGAATTCTAGTACTTGAGGCAAGAATAACTTCACATAGCCTACATATTGAAAGAGGATACGGAGAGAGGCACCGAGTAGGAATTCATACACACAGTATACAGCCAATTCTTCGGGTGAATAAAAATAAACATATTTTCGTCTCCACTTGAATGCATCGCTCAATGTATGTTTGGAGAGAGTCATGTGAATACTTATGAATGGGTCGGGAGTGACCTCGTCGACGTCATCCCATTTTTATGTGCTATGACCTCTCTTTTTCAGTTCTCCTTTTCCCAACAGCTGCTTTCGACAAAGAATTGACTACTAACTAGAAAAGAATAGACTATAGAATTTAGGCCAAAGGCCAAGCGCTGGGACTTATGAGGTCATTCAGCGCTGAAACGGAAAATGACAGGGGAAAAGGTTTGAAAGGTGTCGAAGGACGAAATCCTCGCAGCTGCACTATTGAGAAAATTGTCAGGAGAGGGTGGAAAGGTAGATGGAAGTACGAGAATACGAAAGGAGGTACAGTAAAAGGCATGAAAGGGGTTGCAGCTAGGGGCCGAAGGGGCGCTGCAAAGAATCTTAAATAATGCTTACA
>NC_087219.1:40826145-40843645 GCF_015104395.2 Macrobrachium nipponense
AAGTTAAGAAACGGCAAGAGCTTGGGTGTTCCGAAGGATTGTTTACAACTTGTCGGAGGGGAGATGTTATCACAAATATACCTGCAAGGTTCAACAGCGGCTGACGAGACTAAATGTCTTCAGATTCTTGAAGAAATCTTCACAGATAGCGCACAGGGCGCTATACGATGTTATGAATGGATTTTACCTAAATCAAAACCCCGCCCCCCCCCAAAAAAAAAGTCCTTTCCCGTCCCCGCCCCCTCAAAAAAAAAAAAAAAATAATAGATGGGAGACAATGACTGCCTTATGGAGTAATAAAATTGATATTGTTTAACCAAGACTGTGGGTAACTGGGCATTGCTGGCAAGGAATCTTGGTCTCAAAGTTAGTCGTGATACGGTCGTAATATTGCAAAGAAGAAAACGGCTCCCATATATACAGCATAGCATATGACCTATGAGGTCATTCAGCGCTGAAATTGAGAGTATATAAATGGTTACAAAGGCGCACTATGAAACAATTATCAAAAGAGGGAAGAAAGTAAGATGGAAGAAAGAAAATATGAATGGAGGTACAGTAAAAGGAATGAGAGAGGTTGCAGCTAGGGACCGAAGGGACGCTGCAAAGAACCTTAAGTAATGCCTACAATGCACCGCGCGTGAGGTACACTGACGGCACTTTCCCTCTACAGAGTCCCTCGTGAATAAAATAGACGAATTTACTCAAACTAATCTCTCCTCTCCACTCCAAACATCACCTCACTCCATACCTCAACTCCCCACCCCAACCCCCTCACCCCACCTGCCAAAAAGTGCATATGATTGCTATGTGCTAGCCTTATGCCAACACAGGCTCGTGCTCTAAAATGTAGCTGTTCTAATGCATAAGAGAAAATAACTGTCATATATATTATAAAAGGTGAATTTGTTTTTAAAAAATCAAACTAAGTAATATATCTTGATTGTTATATGTTTTGCCTTTCACAATTTTGGCTTCGAGTTTAATATATATTTATTTTTACTATTTTCTCTTCGTTGCTTTTTTCCTGTGGAGGCTCCGTAGGCAAGTTCGTAATCCTATACGGCTTGTTCCATAAATATATACGCAAGGAAAATGAATCCCAAAATAGCATGAAGCAACCTCCGGGTTATGATAGAGTGGTATAAGTGTTTGGTAAACGATTTCGGTCAGGTGGGGTTAAGGATTACCTCGCAGAGGCACTTCAGTCTCAATTATAACATGGCGGTATAAACTTTGTCTTTAGTTCTCTTTATAGCCCCAACTATCGACTAACAACGGAGATTCTGGATTTTCTAAAAAAAAAAAAAAATAAATGAATAAATACAAATAAAATAATTGTTTCGTCCCTTCCTTGCGCTAAAATCGAACATGGGTCTTGGAGAGAGAGAGAGAGAGAGAGAGAGAGGAGAGAGAGAGAGAGAGAGAATTATATATATATATATATATATATATATATATATATATATATATATATATATATATATATACACACACACACACACACACAAGAAAACAAAGTTGTAAAAAATTGGTCAAAAACGTAAAAATAAAATAAATAATAGAAAAACTGTTAGAAATAAAACAAACATTAAGACAAAAAACAACAACAAAAAACAACCGCTTACATAACCCATTCCGACCAAACACCATCTGACACTTATCCCTATGGTAGGGCATCTGAGCCCCTTTCATTTATTCCCTATAGAGACCGTGATGGCACTCTGTGGCTACCATATTACCCGTGGCACCTTTGCGCGCCTCCGTGGCACTCCTGAAGCAGACGGAGTGCCAAGGAGTGCCAGGAATCAAAGCCCTGTCAGTCAAGATTACTGTCTGTCTGTCTGTTTTGACCGTCGTCGGGGCTTCGTCGAAGATGCTTTATCTTAGATTTGGTCGTGTGATGTTTTGTGGTGCGTGGGATAAGGGCGAGGAAATCAAGAAGATTTAATAATAATAATAATAATAATAATAATAATAATAATAATAATAATAATAATAATAATAATAATAATATGGTGGACGTAAACCCTCCTTTTAACATATTTTATCAAAAGTAATTGCTACCTCAGCTGCGTTAATTTATACAAACGTTCTTCTCTGTTTTTCCAATTATTGTTTTCTCATTTGTTGCTGAAACTGGTGAGCAACTATGAGAAAACAATAATTAGAAAAATAGAGAGGAACCGATTTAAAAATTAACGCAGCTGAGGCAGATTTTACTTTAATATAAGAATAATAATAATTTAATTAATCATATAATAATAATGAGAAGGAGGAGAGATGAGGAAGTGTGTTATTCATTATTATTATTAGAATAAGAAGAAGAAAAAGAAGAAGAGGAGGAGGAGGAGGAGTTTTACTTATAATAATAACAAAATGAAGATTAATCTCCCTACGTTATTAACCCCGCCTATCCTATGGATACGCCGGGAAGTACTAAGTGGTTACTAGTTCGAACTCCCAAGAACTAGCCACAACAAAGAGTCTAAGTAATTGTCTTGCTCAGTAAACCGAAGATGCATAGCAGGTGCATCAGTGAATCGTAATTCTCGGGATTGATTTTGACGTAGATAATGATCGTGTATGTTTTTTATGACGCTTCGCTAAGCAATAATAATAATAATAATAATAATAATAATAATAATAATAATAATAATAATGATAGGGTGATACGTGCATGATTCAGTGGCAAAAAGCCCTCCACTGGAGCCTGTGCAAGAAACATCAGCTACCTTGCAGTAATAAGTGGTACGAGCACCAACCTCCTGAGGGAGTGATAGAAAACGATCAGGCAAAGATCCTCTGGGACTATGGTATCATGTTAATCAAACGGATAGGGTGATACGTGCAAATAGACCAGACGTGACGTTGATTGACAAAGTCAAGAAGAAAGTATCACTCATTGATGTCGCAATACCATGGGACACCATAGTTGAAGAGGGAAAGAGAGGGTGAAAAAATGGATAATAAGTATCAAGATCTGAAAATAGAAATAAGAAGGATATGGATATTGCAGTGGAAATCGTACCCATAATCATAGGAGCACTAGGCACGATCCCAAGATCCCTGAAAAGGAATCTAGAAAAACTAGAGGGCTGAAGTAGCTCCAGGTCTCATGCAGAAGAGTGTGATCCTAGAAACGGCACACATAGTAAGAAAAGTGATGGACTCCTAAGGAGGCAGGATGCAACCCGGAACCCCACACACTATAAATACCACCCAGTCGAATTGGAGGACTGTGATAGAGCAAAAAAAAAAAAAAAAAAAAAAAAAAAAAAAAAAAAAAAAAAAAAAAAAAAAAAAAAAACCAAAAAAAAAAAAAAAAAAAATAATAATAAATAATAATCTATAATAATAATAATAACTAATTAGTTAATAATAAATAATAATGATTGTATCTGGGGACATCAGGATGGAGTTTGGAATAGAAAAATGTACCTTAGTCATACAAAAGGGCAAAGTAACAAGGACTGAAGGGATAAAACTATCAGATGGGAACAACATCAAACACATAGATGAGACGGGATACAAATACCTGGGAATAATGGAAGGAGGGGATATAAAACATCAAGAGATGAAGGGTACGATCAGGAAAGAATATATGCAGAGACTCAAGGCGATACTCAAGTCAAAACTCAACGCCGGAAATATGATAAAGCCATAAAACACAAACGGGCAGTGCCAGTAATCAGATACAGCGCAGGAATAGTGGAACTGGACGCAATTGGCAGAAGAAATTCGCAGGAATAGACCAAAGAATACAGGAAACATATGACAATACACAAAGCAGTACACCCAAGAGCAAATACGGATAGACTATACATAACACGAAAGGAAGGAGGGAGGGGACTACTAAGCATAGAGGACTGCGTCAACATCGAGAACAGAGCACTGGGGCAATATATGAAGAGCAGTGAAGACGAGTGGCTGAAGAGTGCATGGGAAGAAGGACTAATAAAAGTAGACGAAGACCCAGAAATATACAGAGACAGGAGAAAGACAAGCAGAACAGAGGAATGGCATAACAAACCAATGCACGGACAATACATGAGACAGACTAAAGAACTAGCCAGCGATGACACGTGGCAATGGCTACAGAGGGGAGAGCTAAAGAAGGAAACTGAAGGAATGATAACAGCGGCACCAGATCAGGCCCTAAGAACCAGATATGTTCAAAGAACGATAGATGGAAATAACATCTCTCCCATGTGTAGGAAGAGCAATACGAAAAATGAAACCATAAACCACATAGCAAGCGAATGTCCGGCACTTGCACAGAACCAGTACAAAAAGAGGCAAGATTCAGTAGCAAAAGCTCTCCACTGGAGCCTGTGCAAGAAACACCAGCTACCTTGCAGTAATAAGTGGTACGAGCACCAACCTGGAGTGATAGAAAACGACTAGGCAAAGATCCTCTGGGACTAGGGTATCAGAACGGATAGGGTGATACGTGCAAATAGACTAGACGTGACGTTGATTGACAAAATCAAGAAGAAAGTATCACTCATTGATGTCGCAATACCATGGGACACCAGAGTTGAAGAGAAAGAAAGGGAAAAATGGATAAGTATCAAGATCTGAAAATAGAAATAAGAAGGATATGGGATATGCCAGTGGAAATTGTACCCATAATCATAGGAACACTAGGCACGATCCCAAGATCCCTGAAAAGGAATCTGGAAAAACTAGAGGCTGAAGTAGCTCCAGGACTCATGCAGAAGAGTGTGATCCTAGAAACGGCGCACATAGTAAGTAAAGTGATGGACTCCTAAGGAGGCAGGATGTAACCCGGAACCCCACACTATAAATACCACCCAGTCGAATTAGAGGATTGTGATAGAGCAAAAACAAATAATAATAATAATAATGATAATAACAATGAGAGCAGAAACAATGATAATATGATCATATTGAGCAGAAATAATTAAAAATAATAATATTGAGCAGAAATAATAATAATAATAATAATAATAATCCAAGTGGCGCTTTCTAGTTTGTCCTCCCTGGATTACAGTAGGGGAAGCATGACACACCCACCCACCCCCGACAAACCAGTTTGTCCGACCCAGGTGTGGGACAGGGTAGGTAGGAGAACGGGACGGTAGGGGAGGCATCCACCCTCCTCCTGTATACCTCTTTGTTCGTCCCGGGTGGAGGTTGGTAGATTGGGGATTGGGAGGGTAGGGAAAGCAGCAGCTCCTGGTTCCAGCGCAAGTAGCGCGCGCACCAACAAGCTCGTATATATAATAATAATAATAATGAGAATAGACATAAGTAACAATTAGAAAGTCACACGTAAAGGAAAGTGGTTGTTGGAAACTGAGTTAAGGAAAATATTATGAAAAAATAAAACGAAGTAAACAGGTCTAACAAGTATAAAAAATAAAATGAAAGACTGCTAATAAAAAGTTGTACCGGAAATGATAACGTGGAAAAAAAAAGACAACTAAAAGCTAACAAAGGTGGCGTTAAGAACTTTTATTAAAATTAGCACATCAAAGAAAAGTTATTGCAAGAAAAAATGGATATACTTCAAGCAAAACACTGAAGTATGAAATTAGAGTACGGAAAAAACAAAGCGAAAAATATTTGTGAAATTTTATGCAGAACTGTAAATATCACTTGGAGAAAAAAAACTTGGACAAAAGTCAAAACAGGGTAATAAACTTTGAGCGAAACAACAATATCTTTGTAAATAATAGCACGAAAATAATAAAAGTCAAGAAGCTTCATTAAGCAGTGAGTGACTGAACCCAGCATGTAAAAAAATGTAAATAAACAAGAAATTCAATATGGCAGAGGATACTTGAGGCTTAAAGAGATTTGTCGTTGTGTAAAGGAGGGGAGGAAGGTGGAGGTGGGGGGTGGGGGGGGGTGGGGGTAGAGAAGGGAGCAGGCGGTAGTATAGCCATCATTTACTACTGTCTTTATGAGGCACGCTAATGAAGACAATAGCAATTCTGTTGTTTTTTCTTTTAAGCTTTCATGCATTTTCTTTGCTCCCTTCCAACCAAGCTGTCTAACTTCTTGGGCATTTCCTAACCCCAAACCCTACGGGCGAACATTTACATTGAAAGACATGTAGAAGGTTTTCAATGGCCTCGTTAAATATGTCAGGAATATATGTCAGGAAAAAAAAAAAAAAAAAAAAAAAAAGGGTCAGAATAAAGGCTACATTGATAAGAGAACTAAGGTACTAGACAGATGAGACTTTCAAAGATAAGTGGGTTTTCCCTGAACACTAAGGACGTTAGGATATCATTTTGCATGATGCATTCTCATAGACTCAGAATGGCAGAGGGCAAGGACAATGAAGCGTTGAATATATTTCCATATATATATAATTCACATATATATTTATATGTATGCATATATATATACATATACATACACACATATTATATATATATATATATATATATATATATATATATATTATATATATATAAACATAAATATATGTATACATAAACACAAACACACACACATAATATATATATATATATATATATATATATATATATATATATATATATATATATTGTTGTTTATACTTGCGTCACTTAATAAAACATCAACACACTAAGTCCACTTCTATGGAAACACACGGCAGATAAACAAAACTCCTCTTATCAATCACTGTTTCAGCATTTCCTGTTTGAATCACACGTCACTCGTCCGCTTATCTACGAGTGGCGGGCAATCAAAGAGAGAGAGAGAGAGAGAGAGAGAGAGAGAGAGAGAGAGAGAGAGAGAGAGAGGAAATTGGGTGCGTAATAGGAAGAAAACACTCGAACGAAATATTTCCAGGCCGATTACCTAATCGGAACAGTGTCGCTCTGTGTGATAAAGGAAATTAAAAGTTCGAGTGATGGAGAGTATGTCACGCCCCCTCAACTGTTTCTTCGGATTTGTTGAGATGTTACCGGTATTTTAATATAGCATTTAAATACTGAACCATGCCTTCCATACGTTTCCTTGGATTTACTGAGATGTTACCGGTCTTTTAATCTAGCATTTAAATACTGAACCATGCCTTCCATACGTTTCCTTGGATTTACTGAGATGTTACCGGTCTTTTAATCTAGCATTTAAATACTGAACCATGCCTTCCATACGTTTCCTTGGATTTACTGAGATGTTACCGGTATTTTAATTTAGCGTTTCAATACTAGGTCAGGCCTTCCATACGGTTCCTTGGATTTACTGAGATGTTACCGGTATTTTAATTTAGCGCTTCAATAGTAGGTCAGGCCTTCCATGCGTTTCCTTGGATTTACTGAGATGTTACAGGTATTTTAATTTAGCGTTTCAATAGTAGGCTAGGCCTTCCATACGTTTCCTTGGGTTTACTGAGTTATTAACTCTATTATAATTTAGCGTTTACAAAGTGGGTCATGCCAAAAACGCTTCCTTGGATTTACTGAAATATTACCGATATTTTAACTTGACGTTTCAATACTGAGCCATGTCTTCCATACGATTCCTTGGATTTACTAAGATGTTACCGGTATTTTAATCTAGCGTTTACACATGGTCACGTGGTATTATGATTTAGTGTTAACTGGGTCACGTCCCCCTCAACCATTTCCTTTGATTTGTTGAGATATTACTGGTATTTTAATTTTGCGCTTACATACTGGGTCACGCCTTTCATACGTGCCCTTGGATTTACTGAGATGTTATCAATATTTTCATTTAGCGTTTACGTACTGGGTCACGCCTTTCATACGTTTCCTTGGGTCTGTTGAGATATTACCAGTATTTTAATTTAGCGTTTACAAACTGGGTCACGCAGAAAACGTTTCCTTGGATTTGTCGAGATATTACCAGTATTTTAATTGAGCGTTTCAATACTGGGTCAGGCCTTCCATACGTTACCTTGGATTTACTGAGATGTTACCGGTTTCATTAATTTAGCGTTTACAAACTGAGTCACGCCAAAAACGTTTCCTTGGATTTCTTGAAATATTACTAGTATAATTTAGCGTTTACAAATGGGTCAACCCCCACCCCCCCATAGGTTTCCTTGGATGTGTGTGAACACTTCAAAATGATACAACACGAAATCCAAAAGTGTCACAAAACCTAAGGTCGCTGACCCCTGAAACACATTATTTCCAACAGTAGCAATGGGTCACAGGGTGACCTGAAACCCACCAGAGTGAAATAAGGAGGCACATCTGTGATCACTCCCGCCGGAAAGACACTCCTTAGTATCATATAAATCACCTCGCATTAAAAAAATAAATAAATAAAAAAAGACCTGATAAGGTTTTTTTTATTCAAATGAACTTGTAGTAATTACCAGGCTCAGGACTACTTACACAAAAGATTTTCATGATAAACTGATAGATGTGTGTCCCTTTATATTTCACTCTACGTTAGACATGAATATTTTGGGCATATAGCAATTATCCAGTAACATCTTGCTATAATTTTACATGAGGTCACACCCATATACACACACAATATATATATATATAGATATATATTATATATATATATATATATATTATTATATATATATATATCATTATATATATTAATATATATAATATATATATATATATATATATATATATATATAGACAGATATATAGATGGATAGAAGATAGAACTTAATTTAATATAAGGACGATATGAAAACTTACCATAAATTGGTCGCCCTCTCGTTTCTTATCCATAGACTATACAATCATAAATCGTGGATTTGTTATTATCATGAATAAATTAACATGCAGTTCTCACAACAGTGAAAAGAGGTAATAGTAAAGTAACTAGACCGATGTATCTCTTCTTTAGAAATTCAACAACAACAAAAAAACAGAACAAAACAAGACAAGTCCATTGTCCATTTGGAAAAAGAATAAAAGCAGACAATGGTATCTTTTGATGCAAAAAAAAAAAAAAAAAAAAAATATGCATCATGTGCTGAACGAAAACAGGAAATGTCGTCACTGGTTTTCGTACAAACAATTACGGACCAGATTAAACGGAGCAAACAGAGATGACGGGATACATGCCGTTAAGTTTAATCAGTTTTATTCAGGTATTTCATTGGGGGAAAATGCTGATTTTTCATGGGAAAAGCCACTTTGACTTTTAGAATAATTCATTTGGGAAAAGGGCTGATTTCAAAAAGCCTGATTTCATTTTAGCCCATTTTAAAAGATAATATTGCATTTGGGAAAAGGTGCTGATTTCATAAGCCCAATTTTAACATAATTATTCATTGGGAAAATGCTGATTTCCCCCCAAAGCCAAATTTTACCATTAATTATTTCATTTGGGTTGCTGATTTCAAAGCCACTTTTACATAATTCTTTCATTGGGAAAATGCGATATAGCCCATTTTAAACTATATTTCATTGAAAAATGATGATTTCATAGCAATTACTTAATTATTCATTTGGGAAAATGTGATTTCATAGCCATTTTACATATAATTCATTTGAAAAAGGCCTGAATTTTCACACTTTACATAATTAGTTTTCATGGGGATATTTGCTGATTTCAGCCAATTTTACAAAATTACTTCCATTTGATTGCTGATCTTTCTTTTAGCCATTTACATAATTATTCATTTGGGAAAATGCTGATTTCATAGCCACTTTTACATAATTATTCATTTGGGAAAATGCTGATTTCATAGCCAATTTTACATAATTATTCATTTGGGAAAATGCTGATTTCATAGCCAATTTTACATAATTATTCATTTGGGAAAATGCTGATTTCAAAGCCAATTTATTTTCATAATATTTTCATGGGAAAATGCTGATTTCAAAGCCACTTTTACATAATTATTCATTTGGGAAAATGCTGATTTCATAGCCAATTTTACATAATTATTCATTTGGGAAAATGCTGATTTCATAGCCAATTTTACATAATTATTCATTTGGGAAAATGCTGATTTACAAATCCTTTTACATAATTATTCTTTGATGCTGATTTCATCCAGCATTTTTCTACATAATTATTCATTTGGGAAAATGCTGATTTTCATACGCAATGTTTTACATACATTTAAAAATGTAGCCATTTTGGGTTAAAATGGGCTGATTTCATAGCCAATTTTACATAATTATTCATTTGGGAAAATGCTGATTTCAAAGCCACTTTTACATAATTATTCATTTGGGAAAATGCTGATTTCAAAGCCACTTTTACATAATATGATGAAATTCACATGTTACTTTCATCTGAGTTAAATGAACACAAGAGACAAAAATGAGCTTAATCTTGTCGCGTTCATATGACTTTTGGTTACAATTATACAGAAAATCCACACTTTAGGCCGCAGACAAAGCACTTGGACCTATGGAAGTTCCTCGTTGGACGAGTGGTTTTCGCACTCGGCTATCAATCCGGTGGTCCGAAGTTCGATTCTCGGCTCGGCCAACGCGGAATCAGAGGAATTTATTTCTGGTGAGAGAAATTTATTTCTCGACATAATGTAGTTCGGATCCCACAATAAGCTGTAGGTCCCGTTGCTATGTAACCAATTGGTTCCTAGCCACGTAAATAAAAATCTAATCCTTCGAGCCAGCCCTAGGAGAGCTCTTAATCAGCTCAGTGGTCTGGTTAAACTGAGATATACTTAACTTTTTGGACCTATGAAAGGAATATTGAGAGTAAGAGGTTACAAATGTGTAACAGGAGGAAAACCCTAAAGCAGTTGCACTAGGAAACAATTACTAGAAGAGGATAGAAAATAAGACGGAAGAAAGAATATGAACGGAGGCACAGTGAAAGGAACGAAAGGGGTTGCAGCTAGGCGCCGAAGGGACGCTTTAAAGAACCTTAAGTCAAGCCTACAGTGTACCGCAAGAGGGGCACTGACAGCACCAACCCAATATACGGAAGGACTTTTGGTTACGTTCTCCACTGAACACCCTTGAATCCGAAATGGGAAATGTAAAAAGGAACTCCCCTTTCGTGGCGGTTCTCGAAACCGGGTTGATGTGTTTCGAAGATATGTTTATTTTGGAAGGGGTATGCCCACTTTATTTCTAGACCCTGGGTATGACAAGCTTTAGACCCTGGCTATGCCCTCCCAGCGCCTTCTATAGCAAGATCACCAAACATTTTGTAATAACTCAATAAGCTGAGGGAAAATAAAAACACCACCATTACAATTAGAATATCTGCTCACATTTTTAAATACTGTCCTTTGACATTTTGTCAATAAAGCGACGGGAGGCAGGCATTATAATGCACCCATCTACCCGAAAACAAATGGTAACACGTAAAAGGTGTCTGTAAACATGTTCATGGATGCATAATAATATGATATTCCCCAAAATGCTTCCATGCACAAGAGGGATCGAATGCAATGCACGAAACTGAATATTTATCAATAAAAAAAAGGTAAAAGTTTTTACCGATATTTCATCAAAAGAGAATTAAATTTTCCTGTGGACTAAAAAAAAAAAAATAACTCCTTCGAACTTCACAAGGAGCATTAAACCGCAGGTAACACTAACCTTAACTTGGTGCGTTAGAAGATTGTAAAGATGTGTATCGATGTATCTGGAGTGACTGTATTTCTAGAGAAGCAACTAGAGATGATGTTACGTTTCATAACACAACAGTGCCACCATTAACCCTGACTCTTCTAACAGTAATATTTGACACTGTCTTCAAGTACATGCAACTCTGCATCACGTACGGAGACAACTCGCAGGAAGACTGCGTTTCAGTCTCACATTGATGACTCCGCTAAATCACAAGGGAAACATCTCAGAAAGCTCTTACTCACATTTCCTGTCCAAAGGATACAAACACATTGTATTCATAGCAGCGGACCACAAAAAAGCCAAAAATACAGTAGAGTAAACAAGCTGCAGTGATTTGTAGGTTATCAAAAAGCCTCAACAACCGAATAAATAAGTGATATACGAAGTGTGAATTCATACAAAATGATGAATAGATTAGAATACATTTTAGGCGCTGGGACCTATGAGGTCACTCAGCGCTAAAAGGAAAATTGAGGGCAAAAGGTTACAGAGGTGTACCAGGAAGAAAACCTGGCAGATGCATCATGAAAGAATTGTCAGAAGAAGGTGGAATGTAAGATGGCAGAAAGAATATGAATGGAGTTACAGTAAAAGGAATGAAAGGAGCGGCAGGTGGTAGCCGAAGGTAGTAGCCTTCAATGCACTGCGCGTGAGGTGCACTGACGGCACTAAACCCCCTAAGAGACAAATATGATGGATAAACAACACCAATAAACAAACGAACATGATAATGCATACTACTCCTATCCTGTAGAAGGAAAAGAAAGAACCTTCATCATACGAGCAGGAAACACCACCGGATGACTGACTAAACTGATCCACCTGGCAAAGCAACGAACGGACACGAATTTTTTCCTCGTAACGATTGCGACTTTTTCCTTCCTCTATTATCATCACTATCATTATCATTTTTATTGAATTGAATTGAGGGTACAATTTAGGCCAAAGGCCAAGCACTGGGACCTATGACGTCATTCAGCGCTGAAACGGAAATTGACAGTAAAAAGTTTGAAAAGTGTAACAGGAGGAAAACCTCAAAGCAGTTGCACTATGAAGCAATTATTAGGAGAGGGCGGAAAGTAAGATGGAAGAAAGAGAACATAAACGGAGGTACAGTAAAAGGAACGAAAGAGGTTGCAGCTAGGGGCCGAAGGGATGCTGCAAAGAGCCTTAAGTATCGACTACAGTACACCGCATAAAGTGCACTGACAGCGCTACCCCACTACGGGGCATCATTACTAAGACGAACGGTACTCATGTGGAACAACACCACAGGGGCCAACGACTTGAAGTTCGAGCTTCCAAAGATTATGGTGTCCATTGGAAAGAATTAACAGAAGATACTGGGAAATATATGAAGAGATCAGTTATTTAAAAGGGAAGATAAATTCACAAATTAATAAATAAATAAACAAAAATGTAAGTTCATTATTAAAATACAAGGACTTGTTTCAGGGTAATAATGCATTGCATCTTCGCTGAAAATTCTGGAGTTCTAATTGCACGACAACCTCAGGGAAATTGAATCTGGTCGCTCTCACGGCAGGAGAAGATCAGCCAATCTGGTCGCGCTCGGAGAAGAGCAGCAAATCTTGCTGCTCTCTGCAGGATATCAGAAAATCTGGTCGTTCTCGGCAGAAGATCAGCCAATCTGGTCTCTCTGGCAGCTCAGCAAATCTGGTCGCTCTCGGCAGATCAGCAAATCTAGTCGCTCTTAGCAACTCAGCAAATCTGGTCGCTCTCGGCAGATCAGCAAATCTGGTCGCTCTCAGCAGGAGAAGAACAGCAATCTTGCTGCTCTCTGCAGGAGATCAGCAAATCTGGTCGTTCTCTCAGCAGGAGCTCAGCAAATATTGCAGCTCTCTGCAGATCAGCCAGCCTGGTTGCTCTCTCAGCATGAGATCAGGAAGTATTGTCACTCTCAGCAGGAGAAAGTCAGCAAATCTTGCTGCTCTCCGCAGGCGAGCAGACAATCTGGTTGCGCACTCGGCAGGAGAGACAGCAAATCTGGTTGCTCATGGTAGATCAGTAAATCTGGTAGTTCTCGGCAGATCTGCAAGTCTTGTCGCTCTCAGCAGATCTGCAAATCTGGTCGCTCATGGCAGATCTGCAAATCTGGTCGCTCACAGAGAGATCTGAAAATCTGGTCGCTCACGGCATTTCTGCAAATCTAGTCACTCATGGCAGATCTGCAAATCTGGTCGCTCACAGCAGATCTGCAAATCTGGTCGCTCTCGGCAGATCTGCAAATCTGGTTGCTCATGGCAGATCTGCAAATCTGGTTGCTCACGGCAGATCTGTAAATCTGGTTGCTCTTGGCAGGAGAAAGTCAGCAAATCTGGTCGCTCTTGGCAGGAGAAGATCAACAAATCTGGTTGCGCTCGGCAGGAGAAAGTCAGCAAATCTGGTCGCTCTCAGCAGCAGAAAGTCAGCAAATCTGGTCGCTCTCGGCAAGAAAAGATCAGCAAATCTGGTCACTCCCGGCAGATCTGCAAATCTGGTCGCTTTCAGCAGGAGAAGAACAGCAAATCTTGCTGCTCTCTGCAGGAGATCAGCAAATCTGGTCGTTCTCTCAGCAGGAGCTCAGCAAATATTGCAGCTCTTTGCAGATCAGCCAGTCTGGTTGCTCTCTCGGCATGAGATCGGGAAATCTAGTCACTCTCGGCAGGAGAAAGACAGCAAATCTTACCGCTCTCCGCAGGCGAGCAGACAATCTGGTTGTGCTCTCGGCAGGAGAGTCAGCAAATCTGGTTGCTCACGGTAGATCAGTAAATCTGGTCGCTCTCAGCAGATCTGCAAATCTGGTCACTCACGGCAGATCTGCAAATCTGGTCGCTCTCAGCAGATTTACAAATCTGGTCACTCACGGCAGATAGGGGAGATCTGCAAATCTGGTCACTCACGGCAGATCTTCAAATCTCGTCGCTCTCGGCAGATCTGCAAATCTGGTTGCTCACTGCAGATCTGCAAATCTGGCCGTTCTCGGCAGATCTGCAAATCTGGTCACTCTCGGCAGATCTGCAAATCTGGTTGCTCACTGCAGATCTGCAAATCTAGTTGCTCTCGGCAGGAGAAAGTCAGCAAATCTGGTCGCTGTCGGCAGGAGAAGATCAGTAAATCTGGTCGCTCTCGGCAGGAGAAAGTCAGCAAATCTGGTCGCTCTCGGCAAGAGAAGATCAGCAAATCTGGTCGCTCTCGGCAGATCTGCAAATCTGGTTGCTCTCGGCAGATCAGTAAATCTGGTCACTCTTGGCAAAAGAAGATTAGCAAATCTGGTCGCTCATGGTAGATCAGTAAATCTGGTAGCTCTCTAAGCAGGTAATCAGTAAATCTGGTCGCTCTCGGCAGATCAGTAAATCTGGTCGCTCTTGGCAAAAGAAGATTAGCAAATCTGGTCGCTCTCGGCAGGAGAAAGTCAGCAAATCTGGTTGCTCCCGGCAGATCTGCAAATCTGGTCGCTCACGGCAGATCAGTAAATCTGGTCGCTCTCTCAGCAGGAGATCAGCAAATCTGGTCGCTCTCTCAGCAGATCAGCAAATCTGGTGGCTCCCGGCAGATTAGTAAATCTGGCAGCTCTCGGCAGGAGAGGATCAAGGATCAATAGTGAACGTGAGAGATCTCTATTGAAATGAAACTTAACCAAACGGAAACAAAACAAATATCGTATTATTTTTCTTCGTTTTCCTCTCCTCCTTCGTCTTCCGCCCCAGCAGGAGGAAGCGGAGCCCCATTTAAACAAGGCCTAATTAATGTACCCACACGGACCACACCCTCCCTTTCGCGCGGCCCTTTCCCGTTCGGGTTTTAACCAGCATTTCCGACGCTGACGGAGGAGGAGGAGGAGGAGGAGGAGGAGGAGGCAACTAACGACAGGTCTTAAAAAAGGGATTCACGTCTTCGCCCGAATGATTTATACTGTGGGTCTTAATTAGGATTAGCCATTCGGTTGAGTGATTTATTGGGATCTTTTTTTTATTATTATTATCTCGTGAGGGGCCGTTTGGTTACGTGATGCAATGTAAGGGATTAAGGGCCGTTTATCGTTTCAATTGGTGAGGTCTCGTAGGATGTTATGTTATTATTATTATTATTAGGGAGGAGACCTCTGAGAGAAGTGGCATTGAAAATAATAGCTGCCGTAAAAACACTTATATTATTATTATTATTATTATTTCCGTTGTTTGTGGCTATTAATTGAAAAATAAGTTACGAGACTTTTTTTTTTCCATTATTTCGTTAACTGGAACGGGGAGGAAGGCCTACGTTTCCATAATTAACTATTCATAAAACCTCACATTCTTAATTATTTCATATTAGTATCAATATCAGAATATTGTAATATACTGAATTTTAGTAATTCATTAACGGTCAGTCTAGATAACACCAATAAACAGGACAAAAGAGATTTCCATGTTTTTTTGCAAGACAAAGAAATCCGAAAAGTAATTACATAAGTATTCGTATCTATTTAGTTACGTGAAACATTTCCCGGGTTCCTGAATATTTCTTTACAGGCCTCTAGCCAACATGAACGCCATCTAGTGCCAATTTTGTTTTTATTTTTTTTGTTTGTATGGTGTTTAACGTTGCATGGAACCAGTGGTTATTCAGCAACGGGACCAATGGCTTTACATGACTTCCGAACCACGTCGAGAGTGAACTTCTATCACCAGAAATACACATCTCTCACTCCTCAATGAAATGGCCGAGAATCGAACCCGCGACCACCGAGATGGAACGCTAATACCATACCAACCACGCCGCTGAGGCGCTAGTGCCAATTTTGGAAGCGTGACGTCACGAGATGCCGGAAAAATCGTGTACGTCATGCGCCATCTTACCAGTGATATTATGATTACCAACGGATTGAACTCATATGCAATACAATCACTCGCAATGAAGTCGTACAATGCATACAACCAACCTGACTGAGACATCATGAACTCAGACAATACAAAGCATCATATCTAAACTTATACATAATGGCATACAATCTAGACACACACGGCTTGCAGTCTTTCCGACTCCGGCTGTTCTGCTTTCCGCCCTTTAATTTTAATCTTACCTAGCTGTCCAACTTCTTTAATGTTATCTCTCTGCAGTTTTCATCTCTCAAATATGAAGAAATCCTTCGAGAATGCTTTATATTATTATTATTATTATGATTCAGAAAATGACCCCAATTCATATGGAACAAGCCCATCACACGGGCCATTGGATTGAAATATAAGCTTCCAAAGAATACGTTGCTCATTAGAAAATAACAGACGGTAAAGGGAAATACAGATATAAGAGATCTCACTTAAAAACAAAAAATAAATTAATACAGATAAAAATGTATTAAAATGCAATTATGCAAGGAGAATATCATTATGGTAGTAATGCAGGTCTTAAAATGGGATGCGGTGATCTCGCCAAACTAATTCATACACTTTAAATGACCTCATACAGCGCATACACACATACATCACTGACCTTATACAAAGTTTATACACTCACCACTGCCAGAGGGGTAAGTTGGTTACCTCATTCACCCACTCAACGGCAATAAATAGGATTAATGTAAGTCGATTTGATCTCGTTCGCGCGTTATTCTGGTTCGGAATGCTGGCGAGGAGGCAGCCACTCGACGATTGAGATATCTGCGGGCGAATGTGCTACAGTCTGTCAGTGGACTTCTAGAAAGAATTTCTATAAAAGAAAAATTAAAATAAAATAAAATAAAATAAACCTTTACATGGGGCTCTACAAGTATGCAACGTTTTTCTTAACCATATAAACAAATAGTAATAGGGATAGATTTTTTTCTATATATCTGGGTTCAGTCCCTTATGTCCCTCACCTGCCACCCTGCCAACTGCCCCCCACCCCACCCCAACTCCCTTTCCCTCTTATCTTCTCTTTACATATCTTGTTGCATAATGGAATTTAACTAAGGAGTCAGCCTCCTTCCTGATAATAAGCCAGCCAAT
>NC_087219.1:40848645-40863645 GCF_015104395.2 Macrobrachium nipponense
TCGTGTGCCCCCCTGTGTCTTCTATTTGCAGACAAGCGCTGTGCCTAGCTGTGGTAGGAATTGGAAATCCTTGAAGCTTGCAATCTTGATCCATTGCGCAAATTTCTATATGCCGTGGCTAAACTGCTCCTGCCACGTGTTGGGGTGGTTTGAAAAGCGGTCCTTGTGTTCCTGGACCTCTGTCAATTCATGTAAATATAGTGCTTTTAAAACTGAGTCCAGCTTTTATGTAAATTCCTCCCTCCTCAGTAAGATCGGCCTTTTTTTTGCCTGAGAAGTTTGTTTAGTTTTTTTTTTTTTTTTTTTTTTTTTTTTTTTTTTTTTTTTTTTTTTTTTTTTTTTGTTTTTTTTTTTTTTTTTTTTTTTTTTTTTTTTTTTTTTTTTTTTTTTTTTTTTTTTTTGTTTCAGACCCCAAACCCCTCAAGGCCTAAATTTTCAGCATAATTGTATTTCTGGGAGGAATCGAGGTGGAATTTTGAATAATACGTATTACTATATAAAAGATACATGTATTATGCGCACACACACACACACACACACACCCATATATATATATATATATATATATATATATATATATATATATATATATATATATATATATATATATATATGTGTGTGTGTGTGTGTGTGTGTGTGGTGTGTGTGTAAAAGGCAGCCATACAAAGGATATCGCGTAATAATATAAATTTTAGGGCTAGGACCAATATGGAAAGGAGTATATATAATACAGTAACAATCTCCTCTCTTGTGAGAGAGGTATAATATAAGAGAAATTTATTGTCTTTTGTTTATTTTTACGCTCAAATAAAGTCATAAACGAGAGACGGTAAATTTCTCAAATTCTTTCACCTGTATTATATGATATACACCTTTTTTTATATTCTTCAATATGCAACAATTTTAATAAACAATACCTTTGTAAGGACAACGCTTATTCATAATTTTCTCTGTACATAATTCATCATTCGCGTTGTTCTTACTTCCCCCTGAGAGAGCATTCAGCGGGCTTTTCGTCAGTGTATAAAAGCTTGTATAACCACATATTGTGTACTTTATATTTGTATTTTATGTCTCTCAAGAAACACAAATCGGGTCTCGCCGACCCACTTTTACTCTCTCGCGGGTCGGTGACCACATTTCCGTCCGCATGCTGTATATTTATATTTCCCTTGACTGTAATAATTACGGGCTGCTCTGTGAGCAAGAGCCCGTGCTGGCACAAGGCCAGCTTAATCTTAAACAACAACAACATAATAAAAATCAGTACACTTCTACCTGCCTCTTTGTCCACCTCTCACACCTTCTTGCGGTCGTCTCTTTTATATTTGCCTTATATACATATTTATTTATATATATATATATATATAATATATATATATATAATGTATAATATATATAATTCAAAATTAAATATGTATATATGTATGTACTATGTATATGTATATGCATATATATCTAAAGATAGTTTTAATAGTTTATTTCTATGTCACAGCCAAAAGGTAGAAAACACAGGTTATATAATCAATAAACTGTGGAACCCGACAGATTCAAGAGGTATTACTGGCTAATTAAGCCTAAGAGAATATGCTGGCATAAGGACAGTTCTATAGTAATAGAAAAAAAAAATTACTTTTACAAAAGGCATAAATTATAGTTGGCAAAATCTCACAACGATGTAAAGTATTTTAATTATTTTCGTGTGTGTGTGTGTGTGTGTGTGGAGAAAGGCAGAGTGATTGTAAACTTTTATATTACGTACATGTAACGAAGACTGAGCTAATAAATTTTTAATCAACATGCAAGGATACTCTAAAAATATAAGTCGCCCACTTTAGCGCCTTAATATCCCATTTTCTTTCAATAAATAAATCATCTTCCAGAGAAAACGGAGATACTTGAAATCACTAACTTATGTAAAGCAAATTTGCCACACTGGCTTTGCAGACGGACGAAACAATTTTCCCTTTAATCTAATCAAGTTACAATATTCAGATACAGTATTCTACACATATATAGTTTTGTAACTTAATATCTCTGGCCGTTGTTGTTGGTCTGTTTATAGAGAAACGGTGAAGTTTACTGGGTATCAAAGGTTAGATAGTCCCTCTGTTAAGTCCTGGCATTTTCTTGATTGGATTGAAATTTACTATTATGTACGTAAGATACTTATATAACGAGTGCGGGAAAACTTAGCTCGGTAGACGCTGTCAGCTCAAGGCTAGATGCACAGCATTGCATCATACTTGAATGTTATAGGCTAAGTGTAACCAATCCCACACAGGCTTCTATCATGTAGGCCTGCAGTCAACCTCATGTTTGTAGGATATGATTCCTTATTTTGTATTGAGCTCCTATGCTCACATGTTTGTAATGATTCTGTTATATACACACATTACCAATTTAACTATTTGTGCCTCTATTATTCCTACACTCCCTTCTTCCATTTTCTCGCATGTACAATTTAAAAAACAAATCCCTATCGTGCATTCTACTGATCTTTCCCCTCCTATAGACATAACCCCTTACCAACTTCCGGCACATATTATTGTTCAAACTATTAGATAACCGTCTTCCTCGTACCCTTAACAGTCAGTTTCACAGGCATTCTCTAATTTGCACTAATTCATTTCCATTCTTATGTAGTAAGTCGCGTGTTCCACGAACAAATGCGACCGTTTGCGTGACAAAAATTCGTCAATACAGTGCGTATGCACTTGCGACAGGGTGAAGCCCCTCGTGTCAGAAACCGTCATGGAACTCTTTGACATATCCCGTTATTATTAGTAATTCTCAAGTTTCTTATTTTGCGTTCCATAATGGTGCATGCATAAGTATGAGAGAGAGAGAGAGAGAGAGAGAGAGAGAGAGAGAGAGAGAGAGAGAGAGAGAGAGAGAGAGAGCTCTACAACTGATAGTAATAAAGTCTTTCCTCCCTCTCCCTCTCTCTAGCAGAAACCTATAGAGAGAGAGAGAGAGAGAGAGAGAGAGAGAGAGAGAGAGAGAGAGAGAGAGCTCTACAACTGATACAAGGCTTTTCCTCTCCTTCTCTATCAGAAACCTTGAGAGAGAGAGAGAGAGAGCTCCGTCCTATGTCAAGATAAAAATAAACCTCGAAAATATAAACTACTTATTTAGGCAATGTTTTTGGTCAAATATTCTAGACATGAATCAAATATAAGAATACATACTGAAAGGGATTTATTCTTTTAGAAATTTATTAACATAGAGGTTTAAAACCTAATATTTTATTGCAAGCTTAAAATGTCGTATAACAATCAAGGAAATGAGTCGTGGTTATGTGGTTTAAATACTTCTTATACAAAAGACTTAAATTTGTACTTAGTAGCAATTTGAAAATAAATTAATAATCTATAAAAAAATCTTAGTAAAGTTTAGGATTTTCTTGATGTAAACGTGGGTAAAATAATCATAGTGAATTCTCAATTTCAAGGTAATCTTTATATTCCATTTAATGATACTTTTAAAATAACACAAATATTTGGTATTTAATTACTGAAAATTTTTCTTAACCACCACACTTCCAAAGAACCGTTACAATAGACGTGACAAATAACCTTTAGATATTTTTACAGAATATAAACAAATAATAAATACATTGTAACACACGTATGATACATACTCATATGAACACCCATATATATATATTATATAATATTATATATATATATATATATATATATATATATATATATATAATATAATATATATATATATATAGTATATATATATATATATATACACACACACACACACCCCCCACACACAAATTTCCAAACCATTCGCTCGCTTGACGGGCTTCGAAAGATTGATAAAAAAAATGTGCTGTTTTTAGTAACCTGAATGATGTTTGAAGGTAATGACAAAACCTTTTCGATATTATTATTATTATTATTTTAATTATTTATTATTATTATTATTATTTATTATTATTATTATTATTATCATCATATATCAAAAGTACTCAGATACAACAAGCCTTAAAGGTCATTAAGGTGCCAAATCAAGATTCCACACAGCAGATTGCCCCACTGTTGATGAGCGACAGAGAATCAGGCAGAAGTGTAAGATCAATGAAGACCTGCTTATGCACAAGCAGTTTACGACAGAATTCGTCCAGGTGTTTACTTACCGGAGGTTTGCAGTGCTGTATCACGTTTCCGTTGAGTGATGTTATGCAACTGTCAAATGTCGCTCTGGACCAACAGCCAAGGTTAGGTTTCTATGAATAATCTTGTTTGTCAACGGAAGCTAATAGAATGTGTTGAAAAAATTATTAAAAGAAATTGCTTCAAGAATACACAAGAAATCAGCAAATGAGAGAGAGAGAGAGAGAGAGAGAGAGAGAGAGAGAGAGAGAGAGAGAGAGAGGACGAGAGAGAGAGAGAGAGAGAGAGCTCAACAACTGATAGTATTAAGGTCTTTCATCTCTCTAGCAGAAACCTTTAAGAGAGAGAGAGAGAGAGAGAGAGAGAGAGAGAGAGAGAGAGAGAGAGAGACTTTAATCCCTAAAAATCTTAACATCCTGGGTTTGAGATGGGAATATATAATGCGTGTACATTATAAGGGTAAACGACTTTGTTGAATAATATTGAGCTTCTGTTGACTTAGGCAGCGAAATAAGTATTTTGTGGCCAGCCGACTGCCACTGGTCGCAGCCAGACTAGAAATAGGGGCAACTTCATCACAAAGGAAAATTATTGTGAAATTGGTGACAAAGCACACACACACACACACACACACACACACGTAATATATATTCCCATCTAGAACCCATGATGTTGAGATTTTTAGGGATTTAAGTCTCTCCCTCTCTTTCTCTCCTAAAGGTTTCTGCTATAGAGGGAGACAGAGAAAAGCCCTTATTACTATCAGTTGTAGAGCTCTCTCTCTCTCTCTCTCTCTCTCTCTCTCTCTCTCTCTCTCTCATATATATGCACACACCATTATGGAACGCAAAATAAAAAACTTGAAAATTAAAGTCTCTCTCTCTCTCCCATTCATTTGCTATTTTAATCAGTATTCTTGATTATTTTTTTAAATCAACACATTCTATTCGCTGCCTTTGACCAACATGATTATTCTTAGAAACTTAACTTTGGCTGCTGGCCCAAGAGTCCAGAGGCACAGCTGACAGTTGCATAACATCTCTCAAGGGAAACGTGATAAACCATTGAAAACCTCCGGTCAATAAACACCAGCATGAATCCTGTTGCAAACTGCTTGTGCATAAGAGGGTCTCCATTTCTCTGACTTCTTGATTCTCCCGTGTGTAGGACAGTGGTTCTTCAACCTCTTACTGAGGTCACGACCTACTTTAGATATCTCGAAATACCCATGGCCCACTACTTCAGATTTAGAATACGAATTGACAAGTTCAAAATAAAACGTATAGTTCCTGGAGCTGGAATCTTATTACATGTTATTACCATAAACTCAAAATATAAAATTTCATACATTCAATATACAAAGATGCTCAGATTCTTTTTAGGACCACTTTTATGATCTAAAAACTAAATAGTGAATGGAAATTAAATCATAAAAATTAACTAGTGAATTGAAATTAAATTTATTTTTCATGAATTCAAAATACGGATATGCTTTAGAAGAGAATTTTCATGACAATTTTTATGCTACAAAATTTAACTAATTAACCGAAAATAATGTGAATAAAATTTATGTACCGTCATTAGATATAAAAAAGAACAAGAGAAAAATGTATGTATAAGCAACTTTATTATATAAATACTACCTAAGATAGGCAACTAATGAGATGGCTGACTTTGCTTTGCTTTTACAAGGCTATCAAGTCTGGGGACATTTGGTGACAAGGAACATCTCGTGTCATAATCCACCTCTAAGCGATTTCTTGATTTTGTTTGAAATTGTGGTAGAGTAGAAAAGCATGATTCACACTAGTGGAACGAAAAGGAATTAGTTTTGTCAGTGCATGCTTACCAATTCTTTGGTATGATTGTACTTACTTGGCCCCAGAATTCCTGTACAGAAAGTTCTTTATGCAAACTTCTTACACTTAAATCAAATTTCATTTCCAGGAATGCATCCTGGTCAGGCCTGGAAAAAAAATCTGATTCAAGATTAAATGGATTTGTTATTAAGGACGAATCTATGTCCTCATCAAGATCACGAAAGTACCTGGAAAATTCCTAACTCAAATTTTGTAGGTGGGTGGTTATTTCATTTCTGAGACCGGAGTCTATTTCATCTTCCCCTTCAGCAACGTCGCAGAACATCTTGAACTTAGAAAATTACCCAAATCCACTTTCTTAGACCAGTTCTTGGCTTTAGCAATAAAAGTATCCAATGAGTCGACAAAAAATAAGAAAATAAGAAAAAGAAAATACATATATTTCCATATTTTTTCATATACTGTTTATTTATAATTATAGGTCCGGACAAAAGAAAATATAATATACTTTAATTTTTATTTTTATTTTTTATATATATTGTTTATTTAACTTTAAATACTACATTATTTTGTTCGTGGCCCACCTGATAATTGAAAAAAAATATATAATCAGCCCATGGTTGAAGACCACTGACTTAGGAGGTTAATAATAATAATAATAATAATAATAATAATAATAATAATAATAATAATAATAATAATAATAATAATAAACAAATGAACCTTTGTATGGTAACTGGAATCTTATAGTGACCGAAAGGGTTGCCAAAAACCCCTCAACTACTGACACGGTTTTCTTTTAACCGAAAACCGCAAATGTATCGGATTAATTTTTTGAAGTCCGTCAAGCGAGTGAATTGATTTGAAAATTCGTTAGAAACCCGAAAAAACAAACAATATCAACTATTATATTTTTTGTTAACCCTGAGATACGAGAAATTTAGAGCGACATTATAATTTCTTAAGAAAATACAGATTTTCGAGGACAACGAAATAACAAATTCATGGCGTAAGCGAAATGACCTTAATATACATTCAACGTATCGGAAATAAGCGCAAAAATACGAATATAAACTATTATTATTTTTGTTACCATGAGCCTCTACTTATTTTCAACCTACAAAATAAATATGAAGAAAATACAGATTTTTAAGTAAAACTGAAGAACAAATTCAAAGTTTAGATACGAAATGACCTCAGACATTAAAGGTATCGGAACTAAAACAATCCAGGGAACTCAAATTTTTCCGATAAATTTCCATCTGTATCACAATTCCGCGAAATCTCCTCCTCCGCTGTCGTCAACACTGACTTTGCAAAGCCCAACTCATACCAGTCTGATGGTTCACCTTTAGCGGTCATTTTTTTTTTTTTTTTTTGCTTACCCACGTGCGTCTGGGATGGCCCTAAGATGCCCTGATGGAAAATGCGTGCAGATGTGTATTAAAAACCTAATTTGCTAATTATTGTTATCTTTATTGTTACGATTTCATGCATGAGTGTATACATACGCACACAATGTATGTATAAACGAATAATGGCTGATGTAATGGGTTTATCTTTCTCGAAATTCAACAACGAAGGAGGCTAAGACAAAACTCTTATTATACAACGGGATAAGGCTTCCGACAGTAACACACGTCACAAACGTGATCTCATCTTTTCAAAACAGAAGAGGCCTTCGCTTGAAATTCACGTTAATCCCTTAAAATCCCCAAACCTCTCCTGGGATGACTCTCTTCTCTCTCTCTCTCTCTCTCTCTCGTCATAAACGTGATCTCATCTGTTCAAAACAGAGGAGGCCTTCGCTTGAAATTCTCGTTAATCCCTTAAAAGTAGAGTAGAAATGATTCACATAAGTAAGTGGAACAAAAAGGAATTAGTTTCGTCAGTGCACGCTTACCAATTCTAGGGTATGATTGTACTACTTACTTGGCCCCAGAATTCCTGCATAGAAAATTCTTTATGCAAACTTCTTACACTTAAATCAAATTTCATTTCCAGGAATGCATCCTGGTCACGGTCTGGAAAAAAAATCTGATTCAAGATTAAATGGATTTGTTACTAAGGACGAATCTATGTCCTCATCAAGATCACGAAAGTACCTGGAAAATTCCTCACTCAAATTTTGTAGGTGGGTGGTTATTTCATTTCTGAGACCGGAGTCTATTTCGTCTTCCCCTTCAGCAACGTCGCAGAACATCTCGAACTTAGAAAAATTACCCAAATCCACTTTCTTAGACCCGTTCTTGGCTTCAGCAATAAAAGTATCCAATGAGTCGACAAAAAATAAGAAAAAAAAATATATATTTCCATATTTTTTCATATACTGTTTATTTATAATTATAGATCCGGATAAAAGAAAATATAATAATTTAATTTTTATCTGTATTTTTATATATATGTTTATTTAACTTTAAATATTTTTTTTGTTCGTGGCCCACCTGATAATTTAAAAAAATATATAATCAGTCCATGGCCCACAGGTTGAAGACCACTGATTTAGGAGGTTAATAATAATAATAATAATAATAATAATAATAATAATAATAATAATAATAATAATAATAATAATAATATAATAATAATAATAATAATAACACATAGATGAGACAGGATACAAATACCTGGGAATAATGGAAGGAGGGGATATAAAACACCAAGAGATGAAGGACACGGTCAGGAAAGAATATATGCAGAGACTCAAGGCGATACTCAAGTCAAAACTCAACGCCGGAAATATGATAAAAGCCATAAACACATGGGCAGTGCCAGTAATCAGATACAGTGCAGGAATAGTCGAATGGACGAAGGCAGAACTCCGCAGCATAGATCAGAAAACCAAGGAAACATATGACAATACACAAAGCACTACACCCAAGAGCAAATACGACAGACTATACATAACACGAAAGAAAGGAGGGAGAGGACTACTAAGTATAGAGGACTGTCAACATCGAAAACAGAGCACTGGGGCAATATCTGAAAACCAGTGAAGACGAGTGGCTAAAGAGTGCATGGAAGAAGGACTTATAAAAGTAGACGAAGACCCAGAAATATACAGAGACAGGAGAATGACAGACAGAACAGAGGACTGGCACAATAAACCAATGCACGGACAATACATGAGACAGACTAAAGAACTAGCCAGCGATGACACATGGCAATGGCTACAGAGGGGAGAACCTAAAGAAGGAAACGGAAGGAATGATAACAGCGGCACAAGATCAGGCCCTAAGAACCAGATATGTTCAAAGAACGATAGACGGAAATAACATCTCTCCCATATGTAGGAAGTGCAATACGAAAAATGAAACCATAAACCACATAGCAAGCGAATGCCCGGCACTTGCACAGAACCAGTACAAAAAGAGGCATGATTCAGTTGGCAAAAGCCCTCCACTGAGCCTGTGCAAGAAACATCAGCTACCTTGCAGTAATAAGTGGTACGAGCACCAACCTGAGGGAGTGATAGAAAACGATCAGGCAAAGATCCTCTGGGACTATGGTATCAGGACGGATAGGGTGATACGTGCAAACAGACCAGACGTGACGTTGATTGACAAAGTCAAGAAGAAAGTATCACTCATTGATGTCGCAATACCATGGGACACCAGAGTTGAAGAGAAAGAGAGGGAAAAAATGGATAAGTATCAAGATCTGAAAATAGAAATAAGAAGGATATGGGATATGCCAGTGGAAATTGTACCCATAATCATAGGAGCACTAGGCACGATCCCAAGATCCCTGAAAAGGAATCTAGAAAAACTAGAGGCTGAAGTAGCGCCAAGACTCATGCAGAAGGAGTGTGATCCTAGAAACGGCACACATAGTAAGGAGAGTGATGGACTCCTAAGGAGGCAGGATGCAACCCGGAACCCCACACTATAAATACCACCCAGTCGAATTGGAGGACTGTGATAGAGCAAAAAAAAAAAAAAAAAAATAATAATAATAATAATAAACAAATGAATCTTTGTATGGTAACTGAAATCTTATAGTGACCAAAAGGGTTGCCAAAAACCCCTCAACTACTGACACGGTTTTCTTCTAACTTACTGAAATCGCACTGGGTTACCGAAAACCGCAAATGTATCGGATTAATTTTTTGAAGTCCGTCAAGCGAGTGAATTGATTTGAAAATTCGTTAGAAACCCGAAAAAACAAACAATATAAACTATTATAATTTTTGTTAACCCTGAGATACGAATAATACAGATTTTCGAGTACAACGAAAAAACAAATTCAGTATAAGCGAAATGACCTAATATACATTCAACATATCGGAAATAAACGCAGAAATACGAATATAAAATATTATTACCTTTGTTACCATGAGCCTCTACTTATTACAAAAGAAATAAGTCTGAAGAGAATACAGATATTCAAGTAACACGAAAGAATTAATTTAAGTTTAGTAACGAAATGACCTAAGACTTAATATTAAAGGTATCGGAACTAAAACAATCCAGGGAACTCAGATTTTTCCGATAGATTTCCTTCTGCATCACAATTCCGCGAAATCTCCTCCGCTGTCGTCAACACTGACTTTGCAAAGCCCATCTCATACCAGTTTGATGGTTCACCTTTAGCGGTCATTTTTTTGCTTGCCCACGTGTGCAAATTTGGGATGGCCCTAAGATGCCCTGATGGGAAATGCGTGCAGATGTGTATCAATTTACTAATTATTGTTATCTTTATTGTTACGATTTCATGCATGAGTGTATACATACGCACACAATGTATGTATAAACGAATAATGGCTGATGTGATGGGTTTATCTTTCTCTAAGTTCAACAACGGAGGAGGCTAAGACAAAACTCATGATACAACGGGATAAGGCTTCCGACAGTAACACACGTCACAAACGTGATCTCATCTTTTCAAAACAGAACAGGCCTTCGTTTAAGATTCCCGTTAATCCCTTAAAATCCCCAAACTTCGCCTGGGATGACCTCTCTCTCTCTCTCTCTCTCTCTCTCAACAGCAGGATGATGAGCTTCAAAACATCCCACCCAGATACGCGAGCGAGAGCCACTCGAGACCAGTGCGAACCAGCTGAAACTGCCCCACTGCTGACGAGTTTCCCGCGAAAACAGCGCGTCATGAGATACCACAGGGTCAGAGCTACCACCACGAGCATTTCGACCCCCGTTACTGAAGCTAATTGTCCTTGCGACTCGCATATTCTCCTGTTTGGACTGGTTCGGAGGATGCGGACAGATATATATAGGAGTAGTAATGCTGCTGTAATGCGTAAGTTTACACACACACACACACACTATATATATATATATATATATAATATATATATATATATATATATATATATATATATATATATATATATATATATTCATGGAGAACTGTTTTCCATCGGAACTCTTTTACGAAAAGTTGCGACCACAGTTTTCAGAAAGAGAACGTTTACTGGTCTGGGTTCTAACTTTTACAGCCCCTGCTTTTTTTTTTTTATTTCAAGTTAAATTGCTATATATATATATATATATATATATATATATATATATATATATATATACATACATACATACTACACAAATATTGTTAATATTAAAAACTATGGCAGTGTATGTAACATGATATCGAATCCACCTGGTGACTAACCACGGTGGAGTGATAAAAATTATGCGCGAGCGCGCGCGCACACACACACACACATATATATAATATACATATATATAATGAGGCCATAAACTACATTGACACTCTTCTGATCAGAGTCCAAGAGATATTACAGCAAGATTTCTCTTTAACTTGGCCAGTACAGTTACAGGTTACCTCACAGTTGCTGTTGCCATCCGTGTAACTTCCTTTTTGATACAACAAAATTTCGCTACACTGGGACCTAAGAATTTACAGCTGCTGAAACGAAGACGAGAGAGTGGAGACTAATTTATTCATGATTATTTTACTGGGAAGATGATATGAAGTGTACATCTTTCTCCAGAATTTAGTAGTATCGTCTCTATTCTGCTAAAGGGAAATCTATTTGAAGAATGATTTTATTTGCTTACCAAAAGGAAATCAGGATATGGTTGGCGATTTCGTCGAAAAGACGGCAATTTGAGTTTTTTTTTTTTTTTCAGAATAAAATATGACTTTCTTATAACGAAATCTTAGAATGAAGGGAAAATGCTTTTCTTGCCGGAAGATAGCAACAAATAATTTTTAATAATTTCTGGCTGCTTCTTTAAATAAATTAATTCATTTTTTTTCTTGAGTTTTTCCTGAAATTTTGGGTTTCCTGGGAGGGATAAATAGAAAAAAAACTAAGGAAGAAAATAGATGAGGGTGGATAAAATCATTCTGAATCATTCATTTAAAATAAGGTCAGGACTTATTTCTTCCTAATTAGTTCCTGACCCCCTCTTTGAAAACAAAATAATTCACTTTTCCTGAACTTTTTGTTCTGGAAATTGGGACTTATTTCTTCCAAATTCGTTTCTGAGCCCCTCTTTGAAAACAAGATAATTCACTTTTTCTTAACTTTTTCTTCTTGAAATTGGGACTTATTTCTTCCTAATTCGTTTCTGAGCTCTTCTTTGAAAACCAAATAATTAACTTTTTCTCAACTTTTTTTCTTGAAATTGGTATACTTATTTCTTCCTAATTCGTTTCTGACCCCCTCTTTGAAAACAAAATAATTCCCTTTTTATTTTAATTCTTTTAACCCATGCAAGGAATGAATGGAGACAGCCTTCATTAAGGAAACCCAGAAAGAAAAATAAATTGAGGAAGAGAATAGTTGTGGTTGGATGTTATCACACTGAATCTTTCCTTGTAAATAAAGCGTCAGGTTTAATGCCTTCCTGACTCTCTCTCTCTCTCTCTCTCTCTCTCTCTCTCTCTCTCTCTCTCTCTCTCTCTCTCTCCCCGTGTGTGTGAATTTTCCCTCTCCCCAAGCAGGAACAGGAAATGAAAAGAAATCTGGTTCTTCCTGTAAAAATAAAACATTCTTTTTCATTATTCTATGCCAATTTTCATATAATGATGGGCGCTTAATTTGGAAACTAAGAGAGAGAGAGAGAGATAAAATTTCTCTTAATCACGACTGAATGAAACTCGAATGCTTGCTGACCCCTGAAATCGTGCGATGTATGACCTCTCCTTTTGAACGCGTATGGTGAAATGGGTCTTAATTCTCCTGGAATTAAGGGTGAAAATCGCTCGCTCGCAGCGAGAGAGGAAGGGCTCCTTTAAATATAACCTAGGCATTACCATATTAAGGTATATTTATCTCTCTCTCTCTCCTCGCCTTACTTTAATTGGTCAAAACTCGGTCTTTAGTTCATTTCGGACAAATAAATAAATAAATAATAAGATAAAATAAAATAAACTAACCAGGAACTTTCCTTTATACTTTCATCCACACTATTCACAGAAACAGTAGGGTAATATTTCTCTGTCTCTGCCTCTGTCTCTCTCTCTTGCAATTTACTTTTACTCATTGCAAAAAAAAAAAAAAAGTGAAGAAAATAACCAGGAAATTTCTTTTATACCTACATCCACGCTATTCGCAGAAACAGTATTGTGTGTGTGTGTGTGTGTGTGTGTCTCTCTCTCCTTACTTTTACCCATTGCAAAGAAATGAAAAAGTAAAGAAACAAATAACCAGGAAATTACCTTTATGCTTACATCCACACTATTCGCAGAAACAGTATTCTCTCTGTCTCTCTCTCTCCTTACTCTTACCCATTGCAAAAAAATGAAAAAGTAAAGAAACAAATAACCAGGAAATTTCCTTTATACTTACATCCACACTATTCGTAGAAACAGTATCCTCTCTCTCCTCTCTCTCTCTCTCTCTCTCTCTCTCTCTCTCTAACTGGTTTAAGTTCGGATCCTATAGGTTCATCTCGGCCAACCCACACAAAAAAACAAAAAAAGAGGGGGGAGGGGGGGCGGCCAACGAAACAAATCACAAGGAACATTCTTGCAATACTAAACCAGTTACATCTGGACCCTTCGCAGCAAGAGTCAGCTTACTCACCAAAATCAACATATTTACTTTTTTTTCTCTTTGACTTTAGCCAGAAACCGGTTTCAACCAAGGTGGGGGGTTGGGGGGGGGGGGGGACGGCTTCACGGAAAAACATGGCGGTAGCACATGATTCTCTTTCATTGATGCGCATTTATATTCTGGACGAAGAGTTGAATTTCCTCCACTTAGTTAGACGTTTGGGTGACGTCAGAGAAGACAGGATGGTGTTTTTTTTTTTCTTTATTTCATTCTCCTAAGTCTGATTCAAAGATGCAACTCGTTGGGGGCGGGGGGGGGACACTTATTGCGAAGTATATTACGTTTAATATGAATCACATTTCCACGCACAAAACAAGCAACACAAATCCCAAAGTTGTTTTTCTTCTTATCTCTTCTTCTATCGTAGGGATTTTGTTGGCTTTTACACCTCAAGGGGAGGTTGACTCTCGACTCTGTGGGGGTGATAATCTTCCCACTTTGGGAAGGGTGAGGTCCAGTGAGGTCCTCATCCCAGACACCTGGAACCTCTCTCTCTCTCTCTCTCTCTCTCTCTCTCTCTCTCTCTCTAGGGGAAAACATGCACCGGTGAAAAACAAAGAAAAGTTGAATATCACACACACGCACAAACGCAAGTGTATGTATATACATACATACATATCACTATAGTTACAAGGAGATACAAGGATTAGGATGTCTCAAAGACTTGTTAGTCCATCCGAGGAGACACATCTTGTGCTCACTTATCTCTAGAAGCAGGTTTTACTGTTCATTCACAGTCCTGTATACAAAGAGAAAGAAAGAGAGAGAGAGAGAGTAGTCGTTCCGGTTTCAACTAGATTTTTGCGATGAGAATCTACCAACCCCCCCCCCCCCCCACCCCCCCCCCCCACCCCCCAAGCAGAACAAGTGGAAAGACTACACCCTCTAAAGTCAGCCTCCTCTAAGGTGTAAAAGGACGAACGAAGGTAAACAAAATTATTCCAGAAGAAGAGATAAGAAAGATCACAAATCTGGGATATCCTGTGATCTTTAGATTTCAGGAGAACGG
>NC_087219.1:40866145-40868645 GCF_015104395.2 Macrobrachium nipponense
AGCTATAAACCGTGCGTCGTAATAAGAAAGGTCACCTTAGAAAGGGGATGAAGGATGAAACCGTGCGTCGCAATAAGAAAGATGACCCTAGAAAGGGGATGAAGGGAGAGGGGAGGGAAGTGGGGTGGGGGAAGGAGAGAGGAGTAGGAGGAGGGAGGAGGAGGAGGAGGAATGGTTTGGTTGAAAAAGGACGGGACGTCCTTTGAAACGGCATCATTGAGGTTAAGGATTGGGGCACTTCGTGTGAGTGTGTGTGTGCTGTAGGCCTTTCCCACACATACCCACACACCCACGGCGTTGGGTACGTGCCACAGCGCAGGAACGAAATCAACGGAAGGTTGAGCGACTTTCACGGCAAGTCGCTAATCGGGAGTATATAGGGGAGTCTGTTGTCTAAACCGAATTCAGTGTTGAAGAATCTTACGTGTGAGCATTGTTGTCTACACTGACACACCCATAAAATGTGTATGTATGCATATATATATATATATATATTATATATATATATATATATATATATATATATATATATATATATATATATATATACTCTTCTGTTGAAATAGGATACGTATCAAATATGAAAGGCCCATTAAAAACACTGGTTTAAAGCTAAGGACTACATATTTCAGTGGACTGATTCCTTCCCTTATCAAGTTAAGGTGGGAGTCAGTCCACCGAAATATAGTCCTTAGCTTTAAACCAGTGTTTTAATGGGCCTTTCATACTTGATATATATATAATATATATATATATATATATATATATATATATATATATATATATAGGGATGGTGGATGGATGGATTATGAAATCTAGGGACAAGCCCAAACGCTGGGACCTATTTCGGTCATTCAGCGCCGTAGTGGGATGAAGTAAATAACCATAATGATTAATGAAATGTAAATGAAGGTGATGATAACCTAATGGAAATGAAAAATTAACCATATTTCAAAAATGTAACATATAAGTCTCTCTCTCTCTCTCTCTCTCTCTCTCTCTCTCTCTCTCTCTCTCTCTCTCTCTCTCTCTCTCTCTCTATATATATATATATATATATATATATATATATATATATATATATATATATATATATATATATATAGCCACAGGAAAACCAAAACCGAGTGCAAGATCCTCCACTTTTAATCTATCAAGCCATCTGCAGACATTGGAATAAACTTTATAAAGAAGATCAGGTACTTCACAGAGCCACTAAGATTACTGGGGGTATGTACCCATTGAAATGCATAAAAAGGTCATTCTTTTACAATAAGTTGTGTAAACACCTTGCTAGGAATAAATCGGGTAACTGGATGAACCAAGGATTACCCAGAATCTTTAGTTTCTCTGAAATCGCCTTCTAAAGTCTAATGAAAAATGGGGTCAAGTGTATTTAGACCTGAACTCAAATGTTATTTCCTCTTGTTAGTTGTATAAATGTAGACTCTTTCAGATTTCAGGAAACGATATATTCACAACTTGCTAGTGTACTACTCCGGGACCAATCAATCCTATGCGATTTTTCATTTAGTTGTAGCATCATTTTTTTGGCCAGGCCTAACTAAATATTCATGTTGATTCATTCTTTCAGTTCCTTATTTGTCAAGCCCAAACAAAATGAATCACAGAATGAATTAGACCGTCCTTCAGACATGACTTTTCATGAAGGACAAGGAGTGGGTAAGCGAGGTGATCTATAATATTCAATTTAAAATGCGAGAGGCCACAGAAAAGGGCAGCTCGTCCCTTAAACCTTTTTACCAGACCCGAAGACAGCACGAAAAAGAAGAGGAAAGTAATATAAACGGACTAGGACCTCACGCTCCAAGGTCATTTCCGACATCTTATCCCTAAAATGTAAAAGTACGCGATTCAAATCCTCCCTGACGATATAAGAGGTTCCAGAGCCTACAATACTTTCTAAAACTCTCGAATACCGATCCTATCTGGGTCGCTCTGCAAAGCTTATAATTCGCAAATGAAATCTTGCTCCCAGAACGAGATATCTGTAGATTTGTGTCATGAATTCTAGTTTCATTTTTTCCTGTACAAGATTTAATCTCAATGAGAATTCAGTTATTACAAATATAACTTTCTCTCTCTCTCTCTCTCTCTCTCTCTCTCTCTCTCTCTCTCTCTCTCTCTCTCTCTCTCCTCTCCTCTCTCTCTCATTCTCGTTTATATATTTTCTTCCATGTGCAAGCAAGTTAGTTAGACCTTTAAAAAGAATGTATGGAAATTAAGAAAAAGAGTCGTAGTTTTAGAAAAACTTTTGTAGGTAAAAATTGTGAAAATATTCCATACTGCCACAGAAACAGCGTCTATACTAGTTCTCTCTCTCCTCTCTCTCTCTCTCCTCTCTCTCTCTCTCTCTCTCTCTCTCTCTCTCTCTCATGTATTGAATTCTCACTTATATATATTTGCTTTCATGTGCAAGTTATTTAATAAAATGCGCAATAACACAATTTATGTAGATTAATAAAAAGACTTAGTTTTG
>NC_087219.1:40873645-40913645 GCF_015104395.2 Macrobrachium nipponense
AATAGTTTTTATAACAATTCTCGTAACTAAAACTTTTCTTCATAGCTAAAACGTTTTAATAACTATTTTCGTCACTACAACTGTTTTATAACTATTTTCGTAACTAAAACTGTTTTCATAACTATTTTCGTGACTAAAACTGTTTTAATAACCAATTTCGTAAAATTGTTTTTATAACTATTTTCGTAACTAAAATAGTTTTATAACTATTTTCGAAACTAAAACTGGGTTTATAACTATTTGATATCAAATTTGTTTCATGGTAGAAAAATGGTTATTTCACTGCTTTTATAACTTTTTCCCATAACTGAATTTTATATATATATATCTTTTGTATTTTTGATATTAAAATCTGATTTATGGCAAGAAAAGGCTTCTTTCTCTATTGAGGCGGCAGTTTATAATGTTTGTTTCTCCCGAGTCCAAATGATTGTACAGTACGTTAGGAGACTGTGGTTTTTTCAACTAAGGTTTGGCAGTTTTTTTTTCTCTTTTTATTTCGTTTACTCTAGTTTGTTTGTATGGTGAATTTACGTTGCATGGAACCAATGGCTATTCAGCAACGAGACCAACGGATTTCCGTGACTTCCGAACCACGTCGAGAGTGAACTTCTATCACCAGAAATACACATCTTTCACTCATCAATGGAATGCTCGAGAATCGAAATCGCGGCCACCGAGGTGGCACGCCAACACCATACCAAACACGCCACTGAGGCGCTTTCTTTTCCTCTTATTCCAAAGGCAAAGCTGTTTTCCAGAAGAAGATTCCTTGCTTCTTTAGTTCAAGAGGCTGCCTTTGTTGCTCGCTGATAACAGAAAACCGTTCCTTAGGTCAGTTTTCCCTGTTTATTGATTTTTAACAGAGAAGTTTCACAACATTAGTAATTTTGCATCCTCGACTTTTTTTATTTTTTTTTGAGGGGGCGTGGGGTTAGCTTCCCCAAAACTTAAATTCGGTGAACCGGAGATATTTTATAGTAAGAATGCCATGACTTCCGCTCTGCAGTAAAACTGATTTTTTAAAAATAATATTTCTGGTATCAGGACTTTTTTTTTTCTTTTTTTATCCTGAAGTACTGATAATTTGGGCTTTTTTCTTTTCTTTTTTTCTTTTGCAAATGTGCCTTGTGATCAAACATATTTTTACAGATTTTTACCGAGAAGCCTTTTATTTGTGATTACGTGATGCTATGCTCGTTCGTTTTTTTCAAAACACTAATTTTGGTTTTGTTTCATCTAACAGTCTACGTTAAAATTTTTATGTATCGCCTCGAAATTAATTTTTCAACTTAAAAGCTTTTTATGTAAATTAATAAAATTTTTGTAACAAAATCAAACTTATTCGTTCGAAAGCTTATTCCAGCGAGATAATTCAAAATAAGAGAAAGTATTCGCTTTCAGTTAACTGATAACCACAGAATACTATCCATTAGTCAACAACTGATATTCACTTCAAAGAAGAACAAGCTATTCTCCCAGTGAAAGTTTTCCAAATAACTTTGGGATTATTTTTCAGTCACCTCATTAACTCATACTTCTTCAAACAAAGCATCGATGTAGAAAGAAAAATGAATTCGTCTAACAAAGGGAATCCCTTAATATAGGGCCCGTGAAAGACGAGCCTTTGTTCACGGAAATCAAAAACATCATCGCTCGCTCTCTTTTCAGAATCTCTCTTGGTATTTTCTCTTTTCGTGTGTGTTTGATCCAGTCAAGGACAAGTTATTTGAATAATCATGCATTTCCTCCCTTCTTTGTACACCACGTGTAGGGAAGAGAGGCTACGTGACGGAGAACAGACCTTTCGTTTCCTGAGCGAGGCATTTTTCAAAGGTGTTAACCAAGGCACATCGGGGTTCGAAGAAAATATGTAGGCTAAGTTTCATTTGATACCGTTGCTTCTTTTTTCCCGTTTAGTCATTTATATTCATCCCTTATTCTTATAGATATCAGCAGTTAAAAGCACCACGAATAAGATCAAACTTCCTTAATTAAAACTGACGATCTGTTGGTTACGAAAGAAATTTGTTGAGAAATAAAAATAAAGACTGCACAAGACACGCGTCAGCCTCTCCCCACTCAAACGAAGCGCTTCCTTATCTACGTCTGGGATTGGTGAAACCGATCGTGACGTCAGAGGCACGTTCGCGGAAGGGTGACTCAAATAACCGGGATTTTTGCAGCTGGAAAAAGATGTTCTGTAGGGAATTCGGTCAAAAGTTGTTGATTTAGACACAGTTTATAGCCATTTACACCGTAAAGGGAAATGACTACACGAATCTTTCACAAAACCAAAGAGAGAGAGAGAATTTAACGAGAAATTACGTCACTCAACAACGTTTAAAACCCGCGACCCCGGGCGAGAGAAAACGGAAACGAAGGGAGACGCGTGCGTACGTGAGTTTCGGCAGAACAACAACTCGAGACGACCAGATCGAGCAGAGTTGGTGTTGGTGGTGCTGGCACACGCGATATAAAGGTCCCGACGAGAGCTCGTCCACGACACTCCTGAGTAAATCGCACGTTCGAGTTCACTCCCTGAGACATAACCTCCCGCACCGATGGCTACAGCTGCTACAAACGTGGTCTATAATCAGGTCTTTAAGGTAAGGGAGCACTCGGGCTAGATAGAGATGGTGTGCAACAAAGGAAGAGTTGAGTTACGCGAAGAATATTATTTCAGACGTCTTGTATTTTTATCGAGACGACGGAAAAAGTGATCGATGGAAGTGCTTTTGTTTTCAAGCTGTGCTGCTGTACCAAGGTTTATTCACCTCTTCGAAGATGTCTGCTTGTGCTGTGCAGACAGACAGACAGACAGAGATGCTGGTATACCCACCCAATCTAACGAAATGAAAGGAAAATCGATATTGGATGTGATAGTGAGTTAGAAAAATAAAACATAGACGGCTGAAAACGAAAGAAATTTGCCCATTTAATTAAAAACGCCTTTTACAGGAAACGTTTGACGATGCGTAAACAAAAGTCAATCAATATTTGATAATAACTGAAAAATAACTCATAAAGACCATTAAATATTCAAGTAGACACGATGAGGTTTCCGTCAGCCGGGGAATATTTCCCGACGAAGGCGAGATGATTTTGATACATATTTGGCAAAACGGAGAAAATGGGCTACGCTGTCTGTCTACCTTAAGGAATCGATAGCCCGAGGTACACGTTCCAGCCTTTCCCCGGTCTGCAGAAGGCTAGTCTGAGAGTACAAGAGGGTTTTGGAAACAAAGCATAATTTTGATGCTTGTTCCCTGTGCGGTGCGGAATACCGGGGTTTATTTATTAATGATTTTATAAAGGATTGTTTGCAAAGGCTATACGATTTTTGAAAATTACAAATTTACAGAGGTGAATGTGAAAGTGATGTAGAAACATGGAAAATACTTTATAATATATATATATATATATATATATATATATATATATATATATATATATATATATATACTTACATATACACACACTAAAACATGGATAGATTCTAAATTTTTGAGTTATGTCTCTCTCTCTCTCTCTCTCTCTCTCTCTCTCTCTCTCTCTCTCTCTCTCTCTCACACACAGCTGGGCGGTGGCCCAGGTTTAATTACTGTCAATCTTAATTGCTTTGGCATCAAAACACGTTTTTGCGACGGACTGAAATTCTTTCATTCTTCGACCAAAAATTTCGAATAGATTTTTGGGAACGTAACGTGTAAACATTGAAAGTGTAATGAAATCGTAATTTTTTTTTTATATAGAATATAGTTTAAAGTGCACACATATAATAGGTCACAACATATTTATATATGTATGTATGTATGTACACACACACACACACACACATATATATATATATATATATATATATATTATATATATATATATATTATATATCATATATATATTAATTTATATATACATACATACACATAACGTAAAACCTCCTCAAGAAACGAAAGAGCGGAAATTCTCTCATATCCAGTTTGAACCAGCTGCGGGAATATTGACTCCCGTGTCAAACCCTTCTTGCCCCCGACAGAGCAAATTTCACCTCAAATCAATCCTTTAATGGTCTATATATGCTCCAGAACGAATGCCAAGTCATCTTCTTCAATGATACGGACGGTGAGGTGAAGATTCCTGATTTTTTTTTTTTTTTTTTTTTTTTTTGTTTTTTTTTTTTTTTTTTTTTTTTTTTTTTCAAGAACACGTACGTACACACGTGGGCGAGACAACGCAGTGTTTATATTATGTATGTGGATACACGTGATAGCATTGGCTTTCTATTATTATTATTATTACTATTATTATTATTATTATTATATAAGAACTTTGGAAGGTCAGGATGCATTGGGCAGAGGAATTATGACCCCATGTAGAAATGGACAAAGTTGAAGACAATTACGAAGATTATTATTATTATCATCATTATTAAATGCTAGATTAAATAATTATGTTTTTTTACTGTTATTATTGCACGTTAACTTCGTAATGCTAAATTTCCATATCAAATTGAGTCTATATTGTTTTAGTTACAACAAGAAAAGCGTTGCGTATCTGTTCTGAAGTAAACAGCCCCCCCTTCCCTCTCGTGTTGCCAGACCACAGACAAACACGCACTCGAATCTCTCTCTCTCTCTCTCTCTCTCTCTCTCTCTCTACGTGCAGTGGTATCACTGACAACATCGGCCACAAGAGCATACAGCAAGCAAGCAGGCAAGCAAGATACAATGCAGACGGATCGAAGGTATAACGAATTCACTCCGGCCTTATAAAACCCGCAGTCCCACCACAACGCGTAGGTCTCTCTCTCTCTCTCTCTCTCTCTCTCTCTCTCTCTCTCTCTCTTTATATACCTCAATTTTTAACCGTTTCCCTCTCTTTCTTCCAGTAACTTATCCTTGAACCATTTTCTCATCTATCTGTATTTCTCTCTCTCTCTCTTACACACACACACACACACACACACATATCTGAAGGCAAGGAAATGTCTGCACTATCTTGTAATATCAATTATGACATGAATAGCTCATCGTTCATATTTACACCTGAACAGGATAAAGTCAATATTAATGACTCGACATATAAATGAAATATGTCTGGGATAAGAGGGCCTGTCCTACCATTTTTTTTTTTTTCGTTATTTTACCCCCTTATCATATTGTTGGCGAATATACGGCCTCCAGTGTGTTCCAAATAAATGTAAAGTTCGTTCACTGCGAATAATAGGCAAATATTGCTTTAAACTACCTGTCAACAGATCTGAACGAATAAACGTATGATAATTTACACGTGTAAATCGACAAAATATGTAAATCTTGTAATTACCACGAATATGTTTCTAAAAATTCGTGAGGATAGAAGTTTCTTTGCATAGTTGGCCACGATTCAAGAGGTTAATGCATTTAGTTTTGGCTTTTTTTTTTCTTTTAGTTATATACCCTTTTACTCACAAACACACACACACACACACACGCACAACACGCTCTATTTTTTGCCCTGCTTTTCCATTTATAATGAATGAAAATTTACGGGACAGTCCAGTTCATGTTATGGTACTCTGAATCTCTTTGCAGGTACAAGTGCGTTCTTTTTGCCAATAATGTTGATGACGTTTTAATTTTAATCTGTAAATCTGTAAATCTCTCTCTCTCTCTCTCTCTATTGTCTGAGATTTCTGTAACCTGATTCCCTTTGTGAGTTTTTCCAGGTAGTGATTTTCCCCAGGTCATCCATAAATCATACGAGTTTAGTATTCCACATACACATTCTCTCTCTCTCTCTCTCTCTCTCTCTCTCTCTCTCTGGATTCCAGTTTTATCTAAGCTGACCCACTTGTGTATGGTTTCACAGGGACTAAATTTTCCCTAGATCCATGAATCGTGCAGTTTAGTATTCCACATCCATCTCTCTCTCTCTCTCTCTCTCTCTCTCTCTCTCTCTCTCTCTCACATCGATGTTATGTAAACGCAGACTTTATTTTAAGAATCCAGAAAGTTGCACCTATGACGTCATGAAACTCGAAGGAACGCTGCCAGGCCCGTTTATTTTATTGCTCTCTCTCTCTCTCTCTCTCTCTCTCTCTCTCTCTCTCTCTCTCTCTCTCTCTCTCTCTCTCCTCTACACCTGGAGTCCTTTGTGATTCACACAAGGTCAATAAGACGTCACTGCGCAACGGGTGGCATTATTATTATTATTATTATTATTATTATTATTATTATTATTATTATTATTATTATAATAATACCATTGAAGGAGTGCCTTTAGTTTTTTGTATGTATATTGGGATGAGATTGTTAGTCCTACGATCTTATCTATCCTGGTTTGAACTCACCACACTTGACTCATTACCATGTACATATTACGATGCTTGGGTCAACAAACAACCAGAAAATTTTAGGAAACGAGGCTAAATCACTTCCCTGGCTGTAATCGAACTTGGGAATAATTATAATAATAATAATAAATATAATAATAATAATAATAATATTATTATTATTATTGTTATTATTATTATTATCACTTTTTTTAGATGCTTGCTGTTGGCCATCACGACCTTAATACCTTTAAGCAAACGAATTTAAATTAACCACAAAAATAATAATAATAGCATCACCATTCATTAAAATGAGTGTGATTTTACGATACTACAGCCGTTTTGAATTATGATTGGTTGGTAACAGCCCTCGAAGGTCATTGGTCGTCTTAACGGCCGTTCGCGTCCTCTCATTGGCTGTTGCTGACGTTGGCATCCCTTTGACCTTGGCTGGTGTGATGCCGAGAACCGCCCCTACCCCCACCCCCCCTCGCAACGACCTTCAAGAGCATCCGCTAGATAGTCATAATCTTGAACAAGCAGTGACACTGCTCAGTCAAATCACTTATTTTAATTAATAATAATGATATAATAATAATGATCCTGAAGGGGCAATGACATTGCCCTGTCAAGCCACTTATTGTAATAATAATAATAATAATAATAATAATAATAATAATAATAATAATATTATTATATTATTAATACCTAATAATAGTATAGTAGGAAATAAACATCCTATTGGGCTAAGAAGATAGACATTCTGGAGAGAGAGAGAGAGATGGGGGGTGGGAGGGGGGGGTGGCTACGAGAAATATTATTGTACACGGCGGCTGTCTGTCAACCAATTATCAAAATGATTAATGCTTTGTCATTTGCATGTACCAATAAGAAAATGTCTGTTATTACTGCTTACGGAACCGACAAAATATTTACTAGCTAAGAAGAAATGCATTCTGAGAGAGAGAGAGAGAGAGAGAGAGAATCACGTTACACATTTTAAGGTCTTAGCGTGTGTGGAAGAGTGAGAAAGTGTAACCTGTACTATTCACGTTATACGTTTCCAAGTCTAAAATGTGTGTGTGTGTGTGAGAGAGAGAGAGAGAGATATGCTGATATGCTTTTGTTTCAGTCTTTGAAGACTTACAAAGGTTAATTAAGAGTGAAGAGACTTAGGTTTGGGGTTATGGTTTTGAGAAAGAAATATCACTAGGAAATAGAGAGAGAGAGAGATATGCTTTTGTTTCAGAGTGAAGAGACTTAGGTTTGGGGTTGTGGTGTTTTGAGAAGGAAATATCACTTAGAGAGAGAGAGAGAGAGAGAGAGAGAGAGAGAGAGAATCCCCAGCTAAAATTAGCCCCAACGCCCTGCCGGAAAAAAAAAAAACCCAACTCCATGAAAACTAAGTTTCGGAGAACTTTGTCGGAAAAGAACCTAATTGCCGGTGTGTTTACAGGAGCCATCTCTCAAGAAGCGTCGTTTCCTTTTACAGCACTTTTAAAAGTCCAATTCCTCTTCGTTTTCTTTATCTCCCTCATTTGTCCCTCCGCTTTTTCTCCCTCCGGTGCGAAATCCAATCGCCCCGATGACCGGTAATGTATTCTCCTCAATTTGCCGAAGGTGGGTCAGGGGAGACTTCATTTTACCCTTGAATTAATTTCGTTTCTTTTTCTTTTTCATAGATGGGTGTTTTAATCCATGCGAGGTTCCTGGTTGGTATTGTAACCTGTGGGAGCTGTGGGTATTCTATCCTGTGGGAGTTGTGGGTATACTAACCTGTGGGAGTTGTGGGTATCCAAACCTGTGGGTATTCTAACCTGTGGGAGTTGTGGGTATCCAAACCTGTGGGAGTTGTGGGTATCCAAACCTGTGGGTATTCTATCCTGTGGGAGTTGTGGGTATCCAGAGCTGTTGGTATTCTAAGCTGTGGGAGTTGTGGGTATCACAACCTGTGGGACCTGTGGGTATTCTAACCTGTGGGAGTTGTGGGTATCCAAACCTGTGGAAGCTGTGGGTATTCTAACCTGAGGGAGCTGTGGGTATTCTAAGCTGTGGGAGTTGTGGGTATCCAAACCTGTGGAAGCTGTGGGTATTCTAACCTGAGGGAGCTGTGGGTATTCTAAGCTGTGGGAGTTGTGGGTATCCAAACCTGTAGGACCTGTGGGTATTCTAACCTGTGGGAGTTGTGGGTATTCTAACCTGTGGGAGTTGTGGGTATCCAAACCTGTAGGACTTGTGGGTATTCTAACCTGTGGGAGCTGTGGGTATCCAAACCTGTGGGAGTTGTGGGTATCCAAACCTGTGGGACTTGTGGGTATTCTAACCTGTGGGAGCTGTGGGTATCCAAACCTGTGGGAGTTGTGGGTATCCAAACCTGTGGGAGCTGTGGGTATTCTAACCTAAGGGAGCTGTGGGTATTCTACTTAGTGGGAGCTTCCTGGTTGGTATTTTAATCTGTTGGAGCTGTGTATATTCTAACCTGGGTATTCTACCCTGTGGGAGGTGTGGGCACTCTAACCTGTGGGAAATTTGTTTATCCTTTGGGTGCCATATGGGTATTCTATCATGTGGGGGGCATGTGGGAATAATATACGTATTCTATTACGGGAAGCTTAATGAGTTAGGTTATAACAAACTATGGGAACAATATGGGAGTATTAATATAATAATAATAATACTTTTTTCATAATAATAATACTAATATAATAATAATAATAATACGACTCTCTCTCACTATATATATCTTTTATGTTGTTTCATAAAGCTGCGACGATTCCGACGCGACGAATAATAGCATCTACGAAAAGTAAAGTCATTATTTTGTCGTTTTCCAAAACTAGGACGATTTTGCCGCATCGGGAGCGATAAAGAATTTAATAACGGAGTCAACTTTTGTTGGCAACTGTTTCCCTCAACCTCTCGGGTATACTTCTTCCTCGGTGGGATCTACTTTTACCGATAATACCAGAGTCATAATCGTCTGTCGTAAGTTTCAAAGTAATTAGTTCGCAAACTAAGTTTGCATACAAATAATAACGTTATTATTCTTTCATCTATTGATCACGGTACTGAAATAATAATAATAATAATACGCTGAATGATTACGGAAACCATTATGGATGTAATGATGTATCAAGCTACCCGTAAGTATTAATGAAATCATTTATAAATTTGACTACTTCATTTTTCACGGAAGGGGGGGGGGGGGGTGGTGTTGGGGGAGACACGGAAATTGACAAATATTTCATGCTCATTGGTATTTTTAGTATCAAACTATTCATGGGAGAGAGAGAGAGATATTGTCAATCGCCCTTTGTATAAGGCTTCCTAATTAAGAGAACAAACAGCATTACATCCATACAGATCTATACGAACACTTAAATTATATCATTATATATATATATATATATATATATATATATATATATATATATATATATATATATATATATATATAGTATGAATTTAAATGGGGCAGAACCTACAACCATCCATTCCGAGATTATATTTTGATAAAAAATAATATGTACTACGTTGATTACACACAAAATCTCTCTCTCTCTCTCTCTCTCTCTCTCTCTCTCTCTCTCTCTAATATATATATATTATATATATATCTATATATATATATATATATATATATATTATATATATAATAATATATGTATACATATATACATACACAGCCATACATACATACACCTGTGTGTATTTGCATGCATGTAGCGGCTGCAGTACACGAAAACATACATACATACTTAATCCTCGTCCCGGAAAAAAAGGACAGTCATGAATATTATATAAAGGAAGACATACTAAGGACACAAACAAAAGCGCTCACACACACACACACACACACACAAACGGGCATATTCCCTGACTCATAAATAGCTGAAGTCGTAGAAGGCGTTGCTAAGCTGGAACGAAGGGCGCCCCCGCCCGAAAGGATAAGGGTGTGGGGTGGGGGGGAGAAGGAAGCCAAAAGAAGAAGGGCGTCTGGAAGTCAATGTCTGCCTCCGTCAGCGAGAGAGAGAGAGAGAGAGAGAGAGAGACGAGAGAGAGAGAGAGAGAATTATTGTAGGTCTCCTGAACAGTGAATTATTACATAGTTGTAAAAGTAAGTATTTATAAATCTTTGGGAGAGAGAGAGAGAGAGAGGAAGAGCGAGAGAAAGTCTGAGTCTGGGGGAACGTCACTAAGCGATGTTTTTGCCTTGCCGACTCTCAGTAATTCAAGCGCTTGCCTCCATGCTTTCTCCTAAGCTATCGGCCGAGCAGACACGTGTTGGGTCCCAGGGCGAGGAAGGAATGACTGACGGACAGTTAGTTACCTGTAACCTTATAGTGTGGTGTTATTGACCGAGGCAGTGATTATGTATCAGGCATCAGGTTATTAGCCGATTGTTGTGTGGTTCGGAAATCAGGTGCACAGAGAGAGAGAAACAACCTCTTATAATTTTTCAACAGAAAGGCCACAGGGAGACAGACCAGTTTGCAATGCATTCATTTATCATTTCTTTAGTTTTATTTATTTGTATTTCCATTATATTTTTCCATATTCCATGCTTAACTTTGCTTTTTGTTTTTACATTATTATTATTATCATTTTTTTGTCTATCACATTCCTCCAATTCGACTGGGTGTTATTTATAGTGTGGGGTTTATTATTATTATTATTATTATTATTATTATTATTATTATTATTATTATTATTATTATTGCCAAGAAATTATTATTATATTAAGAATTAATTAAGAATATTTTCCTATTATTTGGGGGAAAGGGGGTAAATTATCACAACATTCTCTCAATACATCAAGTGATTATACGTGCACTCTCATATATTTCTTTATCGTTTACTGTATTATTTACAGGCTTGATTTCACAGCCAAGCCTGACATGTGATAGACGTTGCTGTCTACGTATTAACTTTCATTAAAACATCTGGGACTCAATTCCCAACGCTGAGCTCATGGCCGATCAAACCTCCCTCATGCAGAAGCTATGCAAGATAATCAACATTGAGAATTACTGTTAGATTCAACTGTAAGGAAACAGTTACTTGTGTTGGCTTACAAAAATTTTCAACCAAAGACAATTAATAATAATAATAATAATAATAATAATAATAATAATAATAATAATAATAATAATAATAATAATAATAATAATAAGCTTTAATTTATAATGTTTTGGACACGTGCGTCAATCTCTAAACGTGTTCAAATAATAAGGAAACAGTTACTTCTGTTGCTTACAAAAAATGTCAACAAAAAGCAATAATAATAATAATAATAATAATAATAATAATAATAATAATAATAATAATAATAATAATATAATACCTACATAACTGAAAACTAATATTTCCTCAATAGCAAAGACGAATTAAACGGAACACAACAGCAGCCAAAGAAAAAGGCTATAAAACACGAGCGCAACAAAATATAATAAGAATAACAAAAACAAAACAAATAAAGATAAGGACAAAAAACAAACAAATGCAAAACCGCGCCATGAGAGGAAACCCTCCGGCCATCAGGTGGTAGAGACACACCTGAGATCGATTCCAATTATCCTCTATGACTGAGGAGGGGGAGGGGGGCACCACCGCAGGAAAAGAAACGAAACACACACATGGATGCAAAGTGCATTTGTGTATGCATGCACACACGTGTATATATATATTTTTACTCACGTTAACACTTGTTAATATACACGAAAATATACGTTAACATAGACGTACGGAAACAGACAGACATATATATATATATATATATATATATATATATATATATATATATATATATATATATATATATATATATATATATTATATATAATACACACACACACACAAACGCACACATTTCCACAGCGTCAACCACCGTGTTCCCAGTCACAGCACTGCGCTATCTGCTTTAATAAATACTACTGCGCTTCGGAATAGGGTATTCCAAGATAATCAAGCAAATTTGCATAATGCAATTACTTCCATGAGACGTAAATACCGGCGAACATTTATAATAGTGGTGTGTCTTGCCCTGGCTCGTGTCGCTGAGGATTTCTTTCGACAATAATCATGTCTTCTTAGTTCATATAAATGGCCCACAGTCAGAGAGAGAGAGAGATTCACTTTCAAGACAAATAGGGGTACATAACTCTCTGATAGTTTTCCTGTTTAGTAACCTCTCTCTCTCTCCTCTCTCTCTCGCTCTCTCTCTCTCTCTCTCTCTCTCTCTCTCTCTCTTCTCTTGCAGATTCAGACACAAAATGAATAATTATGATGAAGGAAGATCAAATATTATGGAAAAGTTGGATTTTTTAATGTCAGAATTTCTGGAAATGAAAAAAAGAACATACCAGAAACAGGAAAGAGACATGGGAAAATCCTTATTACTATCAGTATTAAATAGAAGGAGAAAACACGCAAACCATCATAGTGATGAATGCGCAGGGTTTAGTTACGAGTAACTCAAAAAGAAAAATAGAGTACTTAGAAGAACTAACCCCAAAATGAAAAGAAAATAGATATAATGAATATCAGTGAAACCCTGGTATTCCCAAGAGACTGGGAATGATGATCAAATAAAAGGGTTCCAAACTTATAGATCAGATAGAAAAAATAGGAATCAAGGGGGAACCGCAAATATATGGGAGACAAAAAACAAGGTTAAAAAATATATGAGAAATATAGTAACTCAGAATGTGAACTAATAGCGGTAGAATTTGAATCTGAAAAATTGATGAACATAGTAATATATAGACCTCCTAATACTAAAGAGTTTGACTTAATAATTGAAAAATTGGATGATATATGTAGAAATCACAAGGACTGGACTATTCTCCTATCTGGTGACTTCAACTTTCCTTTCGTAGAATGGAAAGAACGAATAGGAGATTGTGGTTGTACTTATACATATAAAAAAGAGAGTAATAGTAGTGGCAGAAGATAAGAGGCAATTTGAAAAGCTATTAGATATGCTACTAGAATACAACATTCACAAATAAATCACCTGCCAACAAGAAAGGAAAATACTTTAGACCTAGTATTTGTGAACGAGATGAATTATGTTAAAGAAATAATAGTTTATAATGCGAGTATTTCAGACCATAATGTCATAGAATTAACAGTTCATTCCAAAGCAAGTGAAAATAGAGATAAGCAAGAAATGAAAAGTGGGAAGGATATGGAAAATACAACTTCTACAGTAAAAAATATAAAATGGTCAGAAATTAATGAAGAATTAAACAAAGATTGGGATAACATTTCGTAAGTGATGACATAAGGGTAAATACGGAGATATTATATAAAATATTGGAGATAATAGTGGAAAAATATATACCGAAGAAGAAAAGTAAACATCATTCATGCATACCAAGAGACAGAAGAATCTTGTTCCAGAAAATCAGAAAGTGGAAAAAAGGTCTTGCAAAAGAAAAAAAATGCATGGAAAGTTATAGAACTAAAAAGTAAGATAGAAAATGCAGAAAAAAAGATTATACAATCAAAAGAAAATGAAAAACGGGACTTGGAAGCAAAAAACCCTATTAAATATCAAGCAAAACCCCAACTATTATACTCATATGCGAAGAAGATGAATAAAGAAGAATAGAAATAGGCCCTCTGAGAATTGAAGGGAGATTAACGAATGAAAAAAAGGAAATTTGCAACATACTGGCAGAACGATATAAGAGAGAATTCACCCCTAGAATAGATAATGAAGATAATGATATAGAAGTAAGGGAGGATGAAAATAGTGAATATTTAGCTGACATAGATATTAATGAAGCTGATATTGTGCAGGCTATTAATGAAATTAAAAATGGAGCTGCTGCAGGGCCTGGATGGAATTCCTGCTATTTTGTTAAAGAAAGTAGTTCATTCTATCGCAAAGCCACTTGCAATATTATTAAGACAAAGTGTAGATACAGGCAAGATATATGATGAGCACAAATTAGCGTATATTACCCCTACTTTCAAAAGTGGATCAAGACTAGAGGCAAGTAATTATAGGCCTGTGAGTCTAACATCACATATAATGAAAGTGTATGAAAGGGTAATGAAGAAAAATATTATGAAACATTTAATAAAAAATAATTTGTTTAATAAGGACAACATGGTTTCGTACCCGGAAAAAGTCAAAAAATGACACAAACCCAACTGTTAGTCCACCGTGAAAACATATTCAAAAATATGAAAAGCGGAAATGAAACAGATGTGGTTTATTTAGACTTTGCAAAAGCTTTTGATAAAGTAGACCATAATATATTAGCGAAGAAAATTAGAAAACACAATATCGTGGATAAAGTAGGAAGATGGTTAAAAGAATTTTTACACAACAGAAAACAGATAGTTATTGCAAACGACGAGAAATCGGATGAAGCCAAGGTAATATCCGGTGTGCCGCAAGGTACGGTGTTAGCTGCAATACTGTTTGTTATTATGATTGAAGACATAGACAATAATGTTAAGGATTCGGTAGTGAGTAGTTTCGCAGATGACACAAGAATAAGTAGAGAAATTACTTGTGATGAAGATAGGAACGCTCTACAAAGAGACCTTAACAAAGTATATGATTGGGCAGAGGTAAATAGGATGGTATTTAACTCTGATAAATTTGAATCAATAAATTATGGCGACAGAGAAAGAAAGCTATATGCATATAAGGGACCTAATAATGAGACCATCACAAATAAGGAAGCAGTTAAAGACCTTGGTGTGATGATGAATAGGAACATGTTATGCAATGATCAAATAGCAACTCTGTTGGCAAAATGTAAAGCAAAAATGGGAAATGTTGTTACGGCACTTCAAAACAAAGAAAATCTGAACACATGATTCTGCTTCATAAAAACATATGTTCGTAGTCCACTTGAATATTGCAATATGATATGGTACCCACACTATCAAAAGGATATTGCACAAAATAGAGAGTGTACAAAGGTCCTTTACAGCTAGAATAGAAGAAGTTAAGGACCTAGACTACTGGGAAAGACTACAATTCTTTAAAATTATATAGTCTGGAAAGGAGAATAGAACGCTACATGATAATTCAGGCATGGAAACAGATAGAAGGAATAGCAGAAAATATCATGGAACTAAAAATATCAGAAAGAGCAAGCAGAGGTAGATTAATAGTGCCCAAAAATATACCAGGAAAAATAAGGAAAGCACAAACAGGGACATTAATCCACTACGCACCAGACATCGATAATGCAGCGTCTATTCAATGCGTTGCCAGCTCATCTGAGAATATATCAGGAGTGAGCGTAGATGTGTTTAAGAATAAGCTCGACAAATATCTAAACTGCATCCCAGACCATCCAAGATTGGAAGATGCAAAATATACCGGGAAGATGTACTAGCAACTCTCTGGTAGACATTAGAGGTGCCTCACACTGAGGGACCTGGGGCAACCCCGAACAAGATGTAAGGTCTGTAATTTAAGGTAAGGTCTCTCTCTCTCTCTCTTCAAATGGCCTGTCTCCTCATTCTCTCTTTTTCTCTCAGTGGCTTTAAAGAATTTAACACTGTCTCCCTCTCTATCTCAGTAGCTCTACAGTTTTAACAATCTCTCTCTCTCTCTCTCTCTCTCTCCCCACCTTTGTGCTCGACAGCGCGTGAATATTTTTAGGCAACCCCTTCAGTAAACTTGTGGTACAGAACCCAAAAATGGACGAGGAAAAAAACTTAAAAAAATAAAAACGTAACACAAATAAATGCCCTAAAATGTGCTGGCATAAGTGTTCACATACAGATGTGAAAAATATTGATAAAAAATATATTGAGTTTATTGATAGAATAGAGGGCGAAATGTAAAGGACTAATATTAATTATTAACTATAAATAAGAGTTATTAATATTACAAGAAACAAAGAGATGACTAAAATACTTTGCATTTTATATTGTGTGGATGTCTATATATATAATATATATATAGATATATATTAATAGTATAATATATATCATATATGTATGTATATATATAATGATATACTGGTAGGAAGTATATACAAACCAGCACAAATACAGTAAAAAAAAATCTGGAACCTAACAATGAAAGATGCAAAACAAAACAAAAGCAGCTGAGAGAGAGAGAGAGAGAGAGAGAGACTGGAGAGACGAGAGAGAGAGAGAGAGGTAAAAGGGACGTTTAGGAAACCCTACAGTACACTGTGGCACTGGGGAGCACCGCCCCTCCCCCCTCCCCCCCAACTTCTCACACTATAGGATGGCACTTTCCGAGGCACCCTTCCCCACTCCTTCCAAAGCGTCCTTAGCCCCCCCCCCCTCCCCCCCCCCCCCCCCCACCTCACCCCACCTCACCTCACCTCCGCCACCCGGCAGCAACATGCTGTATGGAGGAGTATCCTTTATCCCCTCCTCTCTCTCCCTCCCCCTTCCACTGTGGCACTAGAGCAGCAGCAGGAGGCACTCCCGACCTGCCTCCTCCTCCACCAAGACAATCCCCCTCCCCCCCATAACAGCCCCTACCTCAGCAAGTACCCCGTAGAAGAGCGCCCTACTACTATAACACCTCCAAGAGGCATTCCTCACTTTGGGAACTCCCCTCCAAACCCAAGTTCCCTTCTGTTCCTCCCCCCCAACCCCCGCCACACAACAGTGTCGTGGAGGCCCTTGGCCATCGGCTCCTCTTGCCCTAGTAGCAGCAGAACCAGAGGCCGAAGCGGCAAGGGCAGCAGCGGCACCAGCAGCTACACCACCAACAGGAGTGACAATCAATACATGATGCAGACAGCCGACTGCTGCTGCTGCTGCTGCTGCCTGCTGCTGCCCCAACAGTATAATTGTGTGCAATCGCTCGCTAAAACGTGCCTTCCTTCCTGCTGCCTTCTCTCTTACCTCCCCCTCCTCTCTCTTTCCCCTTAACTCCACCACCTCCCCCCCCCTCCTCCTACTATCACCCGAACCTCCAAACACTCACCGGCCTACTGGTTACCGTGTAAACGAAAGCGTTTTGCGTGCTTGTAGATGAAGGTCGGCATATTTTTAGGTGTCCTAGGCAGAGCGGTGCTTGCTTAAGGAGTGTATTATTATTATTATTATTATTTATTAAAGAATAGTGTCCATATGCTAAACAAAAATGGCCCAAATGAAGTCATAAAATGAACAGATAAATAAATCATATATATATATATATATAATATATATATATATATATATATACACACACACATACATACATACATTTACAGAGAGAGAGAGAGATTAAAACTAGTACATTAATAAATGACTCTTGGAAAATGAAACAAACGCGTAAAGCTCTGTAAATAGAGCACAGGTTAATGGGCGAAAACTCACTCGAATAAAATGTTGCAAACGACGAGAAAATCTCTATCATCATCTTGACCTCTTTTTCGGCGTAGTCCAGGGGGGATTGACCTCCCAGCCCGAAAAAAAGGTCTCGGCCGCTCGCTCGCCCTACAGGCTTATTTTTCTGTTCGCTGCGACTAATGCGGATGAGAGGTATTGTGTTAGCGGATGTGTGTTTACACACACACACACGCACATATGCATCTGTGTACATATTACTATTCTATATGCATACGCACATACTTATAATCGTAAGTAAGCAGACAGGAATCAGATTTTATATTATGCATAGCTCCTGTTGATAAAATTTAATGTCCATTACTTTAGGTTCTCCCTCTTGACAGGTGTCTTTTTCATCTCCCACCTGTTGGCAAATGTCCACAGCTTCATTTCATTCACTGGTGCAGAAGTCAGATGTCTCTGTCATGTTCCACCTGTTCATAGATGTTATATATGATTTTTCTCTATACCTGGTGAAAGATGCTTTCTTCTATTCGTAGTTTGTTGGAATTAATCACTGCTACATATTTGTGACAGAAGTCTCTTATTTCCCTTACTGTTGACAAATGTCCTTAATTTATTCTCCTCGTTAGCAAGGTCTCTTTACCATCCTGTTTTTAACAACCTATTAATTTCCCTTTCGTTTACGTCTATGAAGCTAATTGTCTCATGTATTTCTTCATCTTAGAGAAGATTCATTTTATGCCCGCATACGCCTCTGTAACTTAACCCCCAACTGACAGACTCTTCTCCCATTGCAGAAAAAGATCGCCGATGCCGTGAGAGTCGGCATGGGCGGTGGCCTGTGCTTCTGCGGGATCAACATGTACTTCAAGAACGAGAAGTTCTACGACGACTGGGTCATGCCCCTCTTCAAGAAGATGGAGCCCGAGACGGCCCACGTCATGGCCAAGAAAGCGGCCAAGTACAACCTCGTCCCCGTCTCCAAGCTGGAGGAATCCAGACTACTGGTGAGTACTCAACCGCAGTCGTCCAGTAAGATCGATGTCGATAGCGAGTCCCTGAGCGAGCAAGACAGTGACAGAGATAACAAAAGCCTGGATGGGATCGAGCGGGAATTCGACGGTGCCAGCGAAGAGCTGATGAGTCCTCCGTACAAAACCCCAGAGGAGCTCGGTTTCAGCTCCAACCTGAACTGCATAACCAGAGTTTACGACTCCGAGTTCGAGCCTGACGACTCCTGTCCCGGGATCTGCATTGAGGACGCTACCAATGGGAATGACAATTCCGTGGGATGCCACTCCAAGTCCTGCAACAACTGCAGCTCCTGTCAAAACAACAACGTTAAGTTCCCCAGTGGGGAGACCAGAGCCGGTGGGATCATCAGGAAATCATACTTGAACGAAATGAACCACTACAGAAATGACTTGAGAGCCTGTGAGTCTCCCAAGAGTGAAAGAAATTGCGTCACTCCCGATTCCCCTTCTCTGAGTATGAGGGTGAACATCGCTTCACCCTTAAGGAGTAGCAAGATGTCCCTGGCTACTGTGGTTGACGGCACAAACCCTGCCTATGACCAGGACCGCGTAGAGGAAATAGACTTGGTAGACAACAAAGTTGACACAGAGTGCAACTGTCACATCGAAGAATGTATAGTTAGCTGTAAGTACGACGATGGCAGCAGAACAGATATCGTTCACATTATCAACAACGCCGAGGGGGGATGCAGCAGATGTGGAAGAAATGGAAATGGAAATGGAACAGTCACTGTGCCAACCGTAGCCGAACAGTGTAACATCACAGGTCCCATTGCTTCTGTTTAGCTCAGGACGAAAAGTTCTATTTTGTAAATCATCTAAATCGCTATGCAGATGAAACATATCTTACTACGTCTCACTGAACTGTAGGTTCATTTTTCACAGAAATCAAGCAAACTCTATTCATTGGGGGAACTTTTCGCAATGCAAATGGATACTGTTTATTGATAACTTTGAAAATGCCACGTGGCTTCTGACTGATACGCTTATAATGATAAAAAGAGGACTCATTAATTAGAGAGCTGTCGTAAGCACTACTGCATGGCATCACTAAGATTTATAGTAAAAGGCAATGGATTCCACAACCAACTCTATCTACTGCCTTGCATGACAAACGCTTAGCTGATAATGCATGGTTACTATCTTACTGGTTACTCTTCTTTCGTTTTATTTTGTTTTAAAAGTTTATTTGTTTAAAATATGATTTGAATCTTTAAACTGAGTTATATAAACCATTTATTTTTTTTTTATTTCATATGGTTTCTAATTCGTTTGATTTCACATTCTTTCTTTTCTTTTCTTTTGGTTTTCAACAGACTCCACCATCATCATCATCTTCTGCCTGTACGTGCTCTGCACCCATTGTGGGAGAAGCCCTGACGTAGCAAATTTTGTCGCGAAATCCCCATTTCCGACCAAAGCCTTCAATGCGAAGTTGCTGCTTCTCTCATAGCCTGGGGAGGCCTTTGGGGCCATGGAGCAAACATAATACCAGTCTACTGAAGTCCTTTTTCTCAATAGAAAACCCAGACCCACAACAAGCCTTTAGATAACTTGGATACTGTGCCTCCCGAGAACATATACAGTACATACCTAGGCTAGTTTGAATATATGTACTCTGTTTATGGGCAGATTTGGAAGTGCCATATTTAGTGTAGTAAAGATTCTGGATTAGGATACTACTAACCCCGTAAGTATCTAGTCATCAGGAAGTGCTCTAAATTAGAGCAACAGTACTAACCACTGGCATTTTGTAAGCGAACTGACAAGCCTAGCCTGTTACACCTAGCCTGTTACAACTACAGGACAGTCGATGTTAGATTCTGCATTCTATAATGTAAAGCGGTGAGCTTCATTTATTTATATTACATATACTATACGGAAACTTCACTCCTACTTCTGCTTTGTTGAATCGCAATGTAAATGTTATTTTGAGACCTTCACATTATTGCCAAATTTCACATTTTTTTATGAGAAGAGTTGTTCATCAGAGGTTAAATTCAGGTATGGACAGATGAGTATCAGTTGCTGATTTCAGATGTTTTTTTTCGGTGACTTGCCCACATTAGGATGTCTTTATCCGAACTGTAACTTTATACCCTCTTGATTCAAGTTACTCCACATTCCAGTATATTCATATGTTATGTAGAAATTTATCTAGTAGTGCAGGTTGCCAATTTTAACATTTCTGTTGTAATGACCTGGATCAGGAATGTCAAGAAATCAATTTTACCAGGGCAGTCCATTTAACGTAAAAGGCCAACGCAAAATTCTAAACATTCAGTACAGGCTCAAGGGGAAAGCAAGGCTATACGAAGCTTCAGACGATGGTATTACTATTTTAGACTAGACAACGATTCCTTTCGTGAAACTTGTTATGTTAAGTTACTTTTTATTTATCTGAAAGTGATTTTTTAACTTCAGGTTTTCATATTCGTAAACATGAATGATCTTTCCACCTAGGTAGCTCACTTGAACTCGCAAGCTAAGCTTTGCTTCTTTGGAATAAGCTGATATGAGCGCGAATCTGTGAAATTACCTGATGTGAATGCGGATCCACTATTTGTGATATAAAGTTTTTATTCTTTTAGAAGATGTGTTTAAATTGCATTACCCACTTCTCACATCAAGTATGATATTTAGCATTGCACATACACACTCCTTATCTAAGAGTTTCAATACAAAAGTGAAAGGTTGTACACAATGTAAGTATATAGTGTATATACAAGCAAAAGTTTTTTTTTAAGTGTGAATGACAGATTAGCTTTTGGCTGTTACTGAAAGCACAAAAATAAAACTGCAAGCATATTGCTGTTGAGTGGCTCGAATGGTAATTTTGGTTTTTTGTAGTGTTTGTGGGGCTACTCTATATATCCGGGGCAGATCTTGTGATCATTAACCTAAGCCCAGCAACATTCCATATCATGAGATGCCTGATTTTTCATCAGAGACTGAACGTCTCCAGTTGCCTTGATTGTATATGCACTTGGCGGGGCTGTACAGTGGGCTTCTTTGTACATGATACACCTCAGTCCCTTCCTCCTGATGGAGGGTTGCCCGCTCGAGTCTTCCTTCTCTGAATTTCCATCGTGGGTTTCAGATCAGTCTGTACCCAGTCCTTCACATTTCCTTTGACATCACACCTCCACCTTATTCTCGGCCTACCCTCTTCCTAATACCCTTTGCAGTCTACATGCATACATCATGTTGTTTACATACCAGATCTTTGGGGCTACACAATCACAACCTTCTTTGTGATTACCAAATATCTTCAGCCTACCCTCTTCCTACTACCCTCTACAACCATTGCCCGATTTGTTTCCATTCTAGTCCTTTGGGACCACAAACATCATCATCCTTTGTTGTGAATGCAAAAACACTTGTCTGTTTGTATTCTTGGTAAATATGTGGGCATCGTAGGCCCCTTATCCGCGAACATGGTGCACGTTAAGGTCCATGGGGAAGACTTGGACAGATGTATCAGGTAAAACTGTAGCTCACTGTACATAAAATGCACAGCTAGAAACGTAAGCAGAGTAAAATGCATGGCCTCTTTTAGAAGTGCCTCAAGAAAACGGCAAAATGTGGTCAGGTCTTCGTTGTCGAAGTCTGTAGAGCAGAGCGGCTATGAAGTTTGTTTTGGTGACTCGAACCGGCTGAACAGGTTCTGACAAGCGGTATATTAACTGACAGACAAGTGCCGTTTGGCTCAGCAAGCTGCCTTTCCTTCTCTACAAAATGGTCCGGAAACTTGTATTCTTGACGTTATTTTTGTAAACATGAATCGCTACTGTCTTTTGCACAATTAAACTGTACTGTAATTTGGGGATCTCTCTTCAAGCTTAGTCAACTGAACTGACAGAAAAAAACACAGGTTACAGTCCTCTGAAATGCAGCAATTCAATTTCACAAACTTCACCAATGAAAAGCAACCATTCTAAAAGTGATAGGTTCAACAGTGGATAACCTAACGAGATGCCATAAAGATGCTCTACTGTAGCATTATTTTAAAAACTTAAGTCTCTTTTTCCCTGTACAAGAAGGAGTATATTGGTGTTCTGAAAAGCTGTCATAGAATCCTTTAGCTGACAATCCTATCGACGGGCAGCATTCTCACTGTATAATAGGATATACTTAGTCATACAGGGACGCGATCATAAAAACCTACGACAGAGTGGTTTGCTTAAAATAGCAGCATTTTTGCTGTAAGATAAAATATACTTTGCACTATAGAGATGTGCTCAAGGGAACTTTAGCAGTGCTGTATGAAATTTAGCAACGTTTCACTGAGAGATGAGAATGACAAGGTCCTTCCGAGATGTGATGCTGAAAGCCGTAGGTGGAACTGTGTCAATACTGGCAGCTTTTTCACCTTCATATGAGAGATACAATGAAAGCCTTTAGCAGGCTTGTTTCAAATCTGGCAACATTTTCATTAAGATGAGATAGACTTTGTCTTACAGAAGAGCTATCAAGAAGGCCTTTAAGAGAATTGACCATTACTTTTATTGTAAGATGATAATAGCCTTGTCAAAGAACTGATACCATTTTCACTGTAAAATCTGATACTACACCCAACAAAGATTGACAAGATTGTGATCATGAGAGCCTTTAACAAGGGTGCCTCAAATTTAGCAGCGGTTGGTATCTAGAGATGCTGTCATGGGGTTTTTCAGATATGAAAAAAAACTAATCTTTCATTATACCATACACAGACGCACCCATACACACACATTATATAAATTTTTGTCATATACACCCTGACAATCTTTACATTCACAAAAGTTAGCCTGATGGTAACGTCATTGAAATGTAGATGCTTCCCACCTATTCGCTGGTTCGAGTCCACCTGATGACGAACCGCTTATGGCCTACGAATTCCCCTTCCGAGTTATTTATATACGTGTGTATATATACGATATATTAGATAATATAATCATTTATATATAATATAATAATAATATATATATAATAGCTATATATATAGGGAACAAATGACATGATTATCTCTACCTAGGTCTAGGGTAATGTCTCACGACAAGAAACCACAACACAAAACACCGTTTAACTCCAAGGTCGCTTCAGTGACCTCAATTTAATCTCCCGTAGCCATTTGTATACTACTCATTATCCCTACAGACGAAAAATAAACTTAAAACAAATGGGAAAAATTAACACTTAAGAAAATGAACAAGATTACATTTATCCATGGTGTTCTATCGTTAATGAACAAAACTTGGAGAATAATGCTAAACTGCTATATTTTCTTAGATTATTAAGAAATTGGATAACATAACCATTACACGAGAAAATGCGTTTAAGCTAAAAGTGCAGAGAATTCATGGTAATCTTTAGGAGACATCGTATTGATTAACGTTAAATATAGCTAGCATTTTATAGTAAGCTGTAATTGCATTAACTTTTAAATTATTGGCAATGCCATCAACACTACCTATCAAGAGAAACGTTAAACCTGTTGCTCGGCTTCTAAAATGATTTGAAAAGCTAATACGATTTTATTTACGGATTTAATAAACAAACCAAATATTCTCCCTTATTCAAAGCTTATGTTGACACTAATTGCGCATCTCTGGGTAACCTTCCATATCGAAAATCGCTGGATAATTTAGTTAGGTAGGTAATGAGGGTCATTTGAAACATTGAACGTGATCGATTATTGCATTCAACACACTTTGCTTTAATACAAAAATTTCCTTTGAAAGTCAATATTAATACTTAAAGTCAATAAAGTGAAATATTAAGTGCTTCCGTCCTGTCGAAGTGACGTCATAGTGTCAAGATGAATGATGAAGAGTTTCTTGTAGGGAATTACTCAAATGAATAATGACGTTTGCATAGTCAGAAGATAAAAGGAAAAACTCGAGGGGACGTCCACATAATAATAATGAATAATAATAATTATGTAAACAGTTATAGAAAAAAGGCCAACTCCTCATTAACCCATTAGACAAAAGTTATGTATACATAACATACTTGAAAACATGTGAAAAAAAAGTTAACTAAATAGACCTATATCGAAATATTACTGATCTCTTAACATTACATAGACGCGTATTGAAATATTACTGATTGTGCTGCATTACATAGACGTGTATTAAAATATTACTGATCTTTTTGCATTACATAGACGTGCAATCAAATATTACTGACCTTGTTGTTAATTGTCTTTTTTTTTTTTTTTACGTTACATAGACGAGTATCAGAATATTACTGTCTTTGTTACTGATTTTTTTTAGCATCACAGAGACGTGTATTAAAATATTACTGATCTCTATGCATTACACAGACGTTTATACTGATCTCGTTACTGATCTTTTGGCTTTACATAGACGTGCAATAAAATATTATTGATCTTGTTACTGATTTTTGTATATTACATAGACGTGGATTACTATATTACTGATCTCTATCCATTACACAGACGTTTATACTGATCTCGTTACTCAACCTTTTGCTTTACAGACGTGCACTAAAATAATATTGATCTCGCTACTGATCTTTGTATACTACATAGACGTGGATTACTATATTACTGATCTCTATGCATTACACAGACGTTTATACTGATCTCGTTACTCATCTTTTTGCTTTACAGACGTGCACTAAAATATTATTGATCTCGTTACTGATCTTTGTATACTACATAGACGTGGATTACTATATTACTGATCTCTATGCATTACACAGACGTTTATACTGATCTCGTTACTGATCTTTGTATATTACATAGACGTGTATTACTATATATTACTGATCTCTTTACATTACACAGAGGTTTATACTGATCTTTTTGCTTTACAAAGCCGTGTATTAAAACATTATTGACTATGTTTCGGATCTATTCTAAATGTCATAGAACCGTATCAAAATACTTACCGATCTCGTTACTGATCTTTCTGCGTGACGTCATGCTATCGGGAGGACCCCATGCAGGAAGGGAATTCTCTCTCTCTCTCTCTCTCTCTCTCTCTCGACAATGCATGTTGAGAGACGGATCAATACATTGGCAGGAGCGTCTTCTATTTACGCAAGAATGTCATTTCTCAACTGCTTATCAGATCCCTGCTATAGGATAAGCTGGGATGATTGCAGTCCTACAACGCTTACTTGCTGTCTTCCAGTATGAATTTGCAGGGTAAACAGGAGGAAGAATTCACGTGATGGGGTTCAGATGCTTTTGTTTGTTTGTCTGTTTGTTTGTTTGTAGGTTTTTATTTTTTACGTTGCATGGAACCAATGATTATTCAGCACCGGGACCAACGGTTTTACGTGACTTCCGAACCACGTCGAGAATAAACTTCTATCACCAGAAATACATATCTCTAACTCATCAGTGGAATACCCGAGAACCGAACTCGCGGCCACCGAGGTGGCAGGCCAAGACCATACCGACCACGCTACTGAGGCGTTAAGGGGGGAGGGGGATTCAGATGACGTCTGTGTTATACACGTCATGGATTTTCCATACCGTCTACGTCGATTTGAATCATAACAAAATAAAAAAAAAAGAAACAAGTTCAATAGTCGTGGCATCTTTGCCGATGTCGAATATGGGTTTTTTATTTATTTATTTATTATTATTATTATTAAAAAAATCCTCATAGTAGCGCCAGTCTTCAAATGGAGAAACAAATCCAGTTACGTAAATGTTCGTGTATTTAAATTAAAAACTTTAAGGATAGCTATCCTTAAGGTTTTAATTTTAAATAAATGTACATTTATATAACTGTGGATTTGTTTCCCCATTATTATTATTATTATTATTATTATTATTATTATTATTATTATTATTATTATTATTATTATTATTACTAAATTCGGAAAGATTTTATTGTCCCGCTATCCTAGAAGATTGACGAAACCATTGTGAAATTTAATTTTTACCATACTGCTTATTACTAACATTAATAATTCGTTTTTAATGTCAAATTTCCTTGATTTTGGGCGGGTTTCCGGACAACGAACTTAGATTTCACACAATCAATTGGTTTTTGTCTTTCTCCCGTTTCAAATAACACTAAAGGAAATATTTTTAATCAGGATGAATAAATGAATATATGAATTTGAATTCTATGAGATAAGAACACTGACCGTAAAGGCTCATGGAACGAGCAACACAAAAGCGTTTACCTATCCCATGACAAAATAGAGATCTCTCTCTTAGTAGGATGTAAGGTCATAAGAGTTAACAAAAACTTGCCTATGGGGCAGGTACAGAATGAGCTAGATAATTTTTTTTCTTTTTCTTTTAACTTTCAATGGAAATAATTGAAGTCTGTATCTTGTCCTATTCTAGACAGGCAGCCTGTCCTGGTGAGGTTCCTGGTTCTATTCCATCTCATACTACCTAAAACATGCGAAGTATTTATAAAAACGTCGATGACCTAAGTTGCTGTGACGTCAGGGCACATTTTAGCATTAATCAATCGTATTTCTAGACTACAAAAAATGAATGGTACAACTGAGACTAATAAATTTCATAACCATAATTCTTCACTCTAATGTTACATGAAATCAATTAGACATCAATCAAATATTAACTTAAAGGCTTATGAAAAGGAAGAAATAAGCTAAAGACTGACATCCCAAAGCAACCCAGTGTAAAATATCAACAGGACTTTGAAAAAAATGCTTCCAAATTTCAAACTTTTGCATTCGCGTCACCCAACCCATCCCAATTATCTTCAAGTTACCCTGACTTACAAACCAGTATTCCATACAGAACAAGGACAAACGGGAAAAAAAAAAAAAAAAACCTAATTGAGATAAACCTAACTATTTTCTAACTTTCGCATTCACGTCCTCCAGCACCGCTACGGTCAGGTCCCTGTGACTCACGGCCCATCATCTAACGCACGGGATGACTCACTCCAGGAGGGGTCTCCCGAATCTCGGTCGATATATCCGACGCTGTCGACTTTTTATCATATCAGTGACGTGGGGTTACACAAGTTTTATTTGCCTCGGGGGAGGATCGGGGGGTGGAAAGACATGTTTGGGGAGGGGGGGTGAGGAGGAGGACTAGGAAAGGTTATGCAGGGTCGTGTTTATTGACGTTGGTTCCATAAGAGATTTCTCTTTCCTTCGCTCTCTGCCTCTTTTACATTTACAATGAGCATGTATATGTATGTATGTGCATATATATATATATATATATATATATATATATATATATATGTATGTATATATATATATGTATATATATATGTGTATGTATATATATCTATATGCACATACATACACGTATGTGATATATATGTATATAATATATATATATATATATATATATATGTATGTATGTATTAATGATTTAGTAATTATCAAATTCGATTATTCATATAATTTTTTACTTTCGGAGAAAAACTGAAGATTACAAAGAGAATTTGAGTTCGATATTTGTCTGCCGGCGAGCATATTCCCATACACACACACACACACACACACACACATATATATATATATATATATATATATATATATATATATATATATATATATAGTAGATATTATATACATATATGTAAAATGATATTTTGAAGTGAATTAACCTTTAAATACACCAAGATTAACAAGCGTAACAAGAAGGTGATCATTTGTGGAGAGATAAAATCTAACTTCATTTAACTTACTTGCACCTCTCACTTTCGTCGCAACATTAAGGGTCAACAGTGCCATCCTACTTCTGTGATGAAACTGGCACAACGTTTGAAACCTGAAAAAAAGGGGCCTCTGTAATTCAAAAGCAACAATGAAACTTAATACTTAAGATTAATGCCTTTATGAATACAATAACCTTCGGAAATAAGCTCTTTGATGTAAACAATGTGTGCTCTATGAAAACAAAAAACGCACAATAAACTGTTATTGTGCAAAAAAAAAAACTATTCTTGCTTTGTAAAACAAAAGCTCTATCAATGCATAAAAATTTCTAGGTGAAAAAAAAAACTACGTTATGACACAAACCACAAAGAACTCTAATAGGAAAAACAGCTCTATTCCACTAAAAACTGAGGCTCTATACAATGCAAAACAAAAAGCTTTTAGCTTTTTCAAAAACCAACCGTACTCAAGTGATATAGGAACCAATGACAATCAAAATAAACCAAATATTTTTTTTTCATATCTAAGAGAAATTTATCGCAATTCGGAATTTATTATTCGCTCAGAATTTTACATACGCAAAAATATATTCTTAAAATAATACAGATAAGATTGCAAATAATCGCTGTGATTCATGAATATATACATTCATTACCTAAAGCATAGTCCTTTAAGTACAGAGTATTCATTCGCTTCATATCCTCTACTTTCGGGTACATAACTATAATGGTAACATGCTTTTATGAAAAGCAGCTTAAGTAATACTGTACATGAAAACTGCCTCTAAGTTCTTGATAAAATACCCATATCATTTTCAGGTAATGAAAAGAGAAAACTGTATTGTATATTATACACCAATCGCTCGCCCGGAGAACTGGAACTATAGAAAACGTTTACACAAAGAGGGGTTGTAGGACGTGGAATCTCATGAATTCCTACATACACTCGGAACAATATTGAAAAAGCTCTGTTCATGAGACTGCCGAGTAATGCTGGAAAAGAACAAATGAAACGAATAAATAGCAAAAGGGAAGCTGGGGTCGAAAAAGGGGAAAAAAAAAAAAAACATATCGCAGCATAGTACAAAATACGATATGTATTTAGTTAACTGACATGCTTTCTTCTTAGAATGAATCGTGTGCTGACATCATGCATTATGCTACAGCCTTCTTAAATAGCATACCTGTTCTTTCACTATTTATTTCAATGAATTCTACAGTAACTCTCAGCCAGAGATATAACAATGATCATACCTAAAGCATATTGTTTCACCTAGACATCCAAGAAGTTTTACGAACACGTAATTACTCTGGATTTAATCAACATTTTCTAAGGCATACCTTATCCCAAATAATAGACGTCTTGTCATAAGTAACCACCTATATCTTGTGTAAAAGGTTTTTGTTATTATTATGACTATTTTACACCAAACATTTATTTTCCCATTGCAAAAGCTCTACGTCATTTCATTCTCATCTTGTTTTCATAGACAACCCACCCACCCAACGAAAATGAAAACATATCTACTCGTACAATTTATATCTTAAAAACTTCTAGATGTTGTATGTTCCAAACACTATCTAAATCTAGTGCATGTTGTGTGTAAAACGTCCTGTTGTTTACCAGCATGAGTCTACTACTTCACATTCTTCTGAGAAAACTGTGCCTTGTGGTTATGCGTTTTCAGGTTTTTTTTTTTTTAATTAAGAATGAAGCACAGGCAGCACTGTTTGCGAAAATATTGGGAAATTATTGGGATGGCCTTAATTCCTCAGGTTGGGAAAAAAGCTACGAGGCACAAAATGATTATATATATATATATATATTATATATATTATATATATATATATATATCTATATATATATATATATATATATATATATATATATATATAATATATACGCAAAATGTAAATCCAAGTGGATTTGCCGCTATTTTTATTAACAATAAATATTGCAATAACGCCATTCTAAAATGTTATAGTCTAACTCGACAAAACACGAAAGGAATGATAAATTACGGTAATATTTTCGTATCGTCCCATTTTTCTTTTAATCCAATGAAAAACTTATATAATAAATCTTATCACTGAATATTTTTATAAAGCCTCAAAGAGCAGTTTTTTTTCTGAAAAAAAAAATCAAAATTTACGCAGTTCAGTAAATCACAAATGGAACAACGCTATAATACAGTTTACACACTGACGAAATAAGGGCAGATATAAAAATTCAATGAACAATGAAAAACAAGCCTTTGTAACTAAGGAAACGATAGCAACTATAAATTCAAATGTGGAATCTTAAACACCGGGTCTGCAGTTTTAGAATCACTACAATATGGGACTTCTAATCATAGATTTGTGCTTGCAATCTAGGCATCAGAATTGCCAATTTAGCATTGTGGTTATAAATATAGCATTAAGCTTACAAAGACAACCTTAGCATTGGGGTTGTATTTACAGAATCGGCTGTATAATTAGAGTACTGAGTTTGCAGTTATAACGATGGGTTTGAATTTATGGCCTCAGATTTACAACAACAATATTGGGTTTGCAGACAAGGTATTTGGTTTGAGTAATACAAAGTTTGCAGTTAAGGTATTAGGTTTGAATAATACAGGGTTTGCAGATAAGGTATTATGTTTGAATGGGTTTGCAGTTAGAACCTTAAATTCACGAGTACTGTGTAGAGGTTAGTGTTATAGCCTTGGATTCACAATTACATTAGGTTTGGAGTTATTGCCTAGGGTTGAAAGTACTGGTACTGGGCTTCTAATTACAGCACTGAATTAATATATGGTAACAAGCCCACATTCAGTTCTGGAATTACTATTTGAGAGGTAGACTATATTGTATCATTAGTTTTACAGCTGCAGAATTGGGCTTACAGTTATAGAACTGTAATTGCAATTACACAGTAAATAATAATAAAGCCTGCTTTACAATTATACAGATGGTTACAGTTATGCAAATGGGTATAAAAATAGTTAAATGTAAAGTGCTCTCACTTCCTTAGAATCCAGCTCAGTTTTCTGTTAAAAAAGTCAAGGGCACTAAAGAGAAATGTTTGACAGGCCAACAGTTGGTCAGGCAAGACAGTGAAATACAGCAAGGTACAAAACATGCCAGCCCTAACTGACCATTTTGGCCCCCAGGGGTGTCCAAAGCACTTCACTCCAGAGAGAAGTACGGGGGAGGGGGGGTGGGGTTTTTGTAAATGGGTAGGTCCTTCTACGCATCTTGTATCACATACTGACGACTTTTCCACTTAACGTTAAATGACAAATGATAGAGTGAAGATCCATAATCACAAAAGGACCCAGATTTTTTTTATTCACTAGTGGGAACAGGTATGTCAGTGTCAATAAACCATTTTGCTCTGAGTAAAGACTATAGTAGATTCACATGAACCGTGCATTTGATGTCTAGGTCCGTCCCTTACGACGCTTCTGATTGGCTGTTGATAAGTCAATCGCAAGGCTGGAAACTCAGTCTCTCAGACGTATCCCTCAGGAGAGGTGGAACATACATCCTGCCTGTGTGAACTCTCGAGAGAGACTGAGACTCTTCCAGCCCTGTGATTGGCTTATCAACAGCCAATCAGGAGCGTTGTAAGGGAGTGGCCTAGACAGCAGATGCAAGGTTGATGTGAATCTACTATAGCTAAGAGCAATCCTAACTGTTAGATTTCTGTGATTCACATTCGCCTTCATTCTTAACCGTAGTTTAAGATATAGGTGCCCTCTATCTGCAAGTTTACATAGTTGTTCCTAAAGACTCCAAGTTGTTAATGGTTTTCGTATCCTAAACAATGTTGTTTATACAGCATGTTGCATGCACAATTTTATCTTTAAATAAAGTTTGTACAGCCTCTAACGCACATCAAGACTTTGGTTTTTGCTAAGAAATCTTCTGACGTGAACAGTACATGCCTGTTCTGTACCATACACAGTCATATCTTGCAGGCGTGAATATTAACGAATGTGGCCAATGGGATCCATTGAAATCTTACAGGTAATCAATTTACTTTACTTCATCTTTCCCATGGTGGCCTACATAGCACTGTTCCATGTCATAAATTGTTTACAGTGCTACAACTTGCAACACTGGTTGAGTTGCCAATGCACATTTCTTACTCTGTTAGTAAGAGTTTCCAGATAGCACATTTCCTACACAACATTAGCCACGAGTTGCCGATAGCATATTTATCAATTAGTGTCAGGGCAATCTTGATATATCACACAATTACTTCTCACTGTCAGGGAAATGTTGCTAAATAGTATATTCAGTGTTAGAGAAACGTTCTCTTAACGGCACAGTACATACATCTAAGTTTTAGAAAGAATGTTCCCAGATAACATAAATCGTACTCAACTATCGATGGGAAAGGCTACTGTTAGCAAAAATGTCACTCAAATGTCGAAGGACTGTTGCCGCACTATGTATTTACAATTCTTTTCCAGGGACAGTTCCCTGATTGTATATTTAAAGGTTCTAGTCAGGGAAGAGTTGCCAGATTGTATATTTAACTCCCAGTCAGAAAAAGTTGCCAGATTGTGTATTTACAATTCCTAGTTGGGAAAAAGTTGCCAGACTGTATATTTGTAACTTTTAGCCAGGAAAGAGTTACCAAGTTGTATATTTACGACTAGTCAGGAAAGTTGCCAAACTGTATATTTACAATTAACCAGAAAAAGTTCCCTGAATGTATATTTACAGCTCAGAGGCCGAAAAAGTAACCAAGTTGTATATTTAAAACTCAAGAGGCAGAAAAAGTAACCAAGTTGTATATTTACAAATTCTGGTAAGAAATAATTGTTAGATGGCATATTTATGAATTATGTACACCAAATAAAACTGATTTGTGACAGCTCAAAGGCCACAGTGCAACGTTTCCATTTGCATTTTTTCCACTCTCATGAAATAATATTATTTTGGTCAGATAAATCCGTTATCTGATGTTTCCATGGCGTCGTTGATGATACGGTCGAAGCCAAACAGGTGATCTAGGGAAATGAATGATCAGCTGTTTGTGGTTCTCCAGATACACTTAAAGATGGACTGGAGATGTATCATCGTTGCGTATTGTTAAGGTGACGAAAAGGGTTTTCTAGATTTTATAAAGAGAATTATTCGATGTCATTTCTAATATATTAGAGACGTGAATGTGATAGTGTCTAGATTTGATATTATGTAAACATTCGAACTTCCTCTAGGGTTAAATTCTAAAAACACTCGAACTGTGTCGTTACTCTGTAAAATATTATTAAGAATAAAATTTCTACAATTTATAAAATGGTGGTTTATAATTGTAAAAAAAAGCAGTGGTATCAAATTATATAAAATTAGGAGTAAAGTGAAGGTGCTGGATTGAGTCAAAATTGTCATTATCAAAAAATAAAAAGTTTTATAAAAAGGTACTGTAGGTGAATTGCAAGAAGAATGTGAATAGTATTCAGCGTACGACAGCGATATCTACCGTAAATATGTGTATGTGTGTGTGTATATATATATATATATATATATATATATATATATATATATATATATATATATAATGCACGTACTTTGAAAGAAATGGAAGTTTTGTCATCAAGATGCAATGAAAACAATATTAAGAGTTTGGAAATGTACTATGTTGATATATATATAATATATATATATATATATATATACGTATATATATATATGTATATATATATATGATATATATATATATATATATATATATATGTATATATATGTATATATATATATATATATATATATATATATATATATATATATATATATATATATATATAAATGACCATTCCTGATGTTTACTCTTCTGTATATTACTGGAAAATTGGCTGTTACACTATCCTGGAAATTTATAACAGTGTACTTGTAACCTGGAAAATATAACCCCCATACTGACATATACAATGTAATTAATGCGTCATACTGGCTTTAAAATAAACATATAATCATCATAATTGCTATTTGCGAAAGTAAACAACTGTGTGTCATACTGACCAAGAAAATAATTATAATAACCTAGTTTGTCACACTGCCCTGAAGAATATGACCAAGTGTGAGATGTTTGTTTGTTTGGTGTTTTTACGTTGCATGGAACCAGTGGTTATTCAGAAACGGGACCAACGGTTTTACGTGACTTCCGAACCACGTCGATAGTGAACTTCTATCACCAGAAATACATATCTCTAACACTTCATTGGAATGCCCGAGAATCGAACTAGCGGCCAACGAGGTGGCACGCCAACACCTACCGACCACGCCACTGAGGAGCTTAAGTGTGAGATGTTGACCCCGGAATACGTATGGTCAAATTTGCCGCACTGCCGTAAAAAACAAGTGTTTCTTTTATAGCGAACTGGAAAATATAAAACAGCTACGTCATACTGAGCTGGCAAACATAACAAGTATACAATGTTTACATGAGAATACAACCAAGTGCGTCTTACTGATCTGAAATATAAAACCAAGGAGTCACACTGACTTGTAAATATGACTTGGAAATACTTAAATGGAAAACATAATCTGAGTGTGTACTGAAGTCCAGGAAATATGGCTGTCATATCCGGTTACAGAAAAATAGTTGGACTTTCTTGAAGCTCGTAACTGTGACTAGTGTTAATCTACCTAGACCGTGGTGCTACGAAGACTTATGAGTCGACCTCACGTGACCCAACTCGTTTTGTTCCACTGATAAACGAGTTTTCTATAAAAAAAAAAAAAAAAAAAACTTGTCCTATATTCTCTGACGTGACACAAATGTGTAAACTTTGTTTTATAACCCTAAACTACGGTTATTGATTTTTTTTAAACCTACAATGGACGAACCTCGTCTTTACCCTGCCACTACTGTGTCAAATGCCTATCTGACTTTCGGGAATAGTGACACGTATTCCTAATTGTTAAGTGGTAATGCTGGTCCCCGAAGTCCCATGAGACGAGTGTCATATATTTGGTCTTCATATAAAATGACAAGTGCCATATATCCCATAACTAATGAGCAAGTGTCACGTGACTTTAGAGTAAAGGGTAAGTGTTACATGTTTTTTTTAATTAACTAATGGTCAAGTATATTAGGTCCCATACAAAAGAACGAGCGTCATACATATCCTTATAAGACAAATGTCCAACTAAGTATAAAGCATTTCCTTATGTTCTCTAACAATAAGACGAGAATCACAATTTTCTTCTAATTACAAGACGAGTGTCTTACGAGAGGAAATTTTTTTTTTTTTTTTATTATTTCTCCCAACTGAAAGAAAGTGCCATATAACTTTTTCAAGAGGAAAAGACATATTTGTCTCCATAGAGGGCGTGTGTCATATTTCTTACAAGGGGACAAAGTCATGTTTCTTATAATACAACCGCCGTGTCCTCTTAACTAAAAGAGAAGCGTCTTATGACCATTAAACTAAAAGTGAAGTACCCTTTTTTTTTATTACAAGACATGTCTCATACTTCTTGCTATTGGACAGGTGTCAATATAACATCTTCGTCAAATACAATTTCATGAGACTTATAATCAAATAAATATTCAATGTTGTATTATGAGAGATCATAAACTTATTTTTTCTAAATTTTTCCGACGACCGAATCTGACATTTAAATCTTTAGTGATCTATATATTCAGTCTTATCTTACCAAAAGTCTATGATAAAATAATTTTTAAACCATCGCTCTTAACAGGAGGGTTACCACGTGAATTCTTAGTGTCATCACAATAATGTTTACCTATATATTGCAGTTATCTAAGGTATAATGGATATAGCATATTTTCAGAAGCTTACTTTTCACTGAAATTTTTGTCCATCAAATGTCATGATTTGAAGTAACGTGAATCCTCGGTAATGTACGTGTCGGTCATTCTAATCACTGATTTTCAACTTCGCCTTTGTAGAGGCAGCTCCGTGGAGGTGGGGCAGTCCCCAGTCTTAGAATGAATCAAGAATTGTGTCATTCACAAGCTCTTTTCATATCTTTTTTCAGCTTTTCTTTGATACTCGAAATGAAACCGATTTCTCATGAGCTCGACCACAGGTCATAAGATTCACGGGTTTATTACGAAACTCAGCCGTCTGAGCCTGTAACCAGCTATATATAACCAGTTACTGAAAGTATCGAAAAGATGTATAAAATGTAACAACTTTTATGGCTCCAAAGTGCTTTTATTTCAGCTTTTGTTCGGCACTGGATATGACACGGTCTCTTATGAGCTCGACCACAGGTTGTAAAACTCACTGGTTATGAAACTCGACCGTCTAAGCCTGTTATATATCCACAGCTGTAGCCAGGTTCCGAAACTATCGAAGAGGCGTAGAAAATAGAATCACTTTTATGACTCCGAGTGCTCCACATGAAAGGAACGACTATCCATTACAATGCTGCAAATGAAATGAGCGGCTATCTAAGTAATCGTAAAAGGAATAAAAAAAAACTTTTGCTATAGCCAGTTCTATCTAGTACTATAACCAAGATTGAGCAGCGTTGGGGAGATGTGATAAACGGATCCACTGACACGCCACGAAAATGCTCTGTAAAAAGTGTATCTAATTTATATCGAATTCTTAAACCTAATCAACGCAGATTACTTATGTACTTAGTAGAAACGAAATGCTGAACGTTTAAAGACAATATTTTGTCTCCTACATAAAAACAATTTATCAAACGGTCGTCGTATCAAAACACGAACATCTTTTCAAGTAGACAAACATCCAGACGAGGAATTTTCCTACACAAAGACCTGATTTCACACAAATGAGACCTGGTTTTTAAAAAAAATCAGTATTTTAAAGAACGGGGCAATGTTTCTCAGTTAGGTAACTGGTGTAGCCGGAGTTTCAAAACTTAGGAATGTTTTTTTCCAACACGCGACGGTGTTTGAAAACAGGACAATGTTCCGAAACAGGGAAGCTGTCTTAACCAAAGGAAAATGTCAAAACTTAGGATTGTTTTTTAGTTATTTTTTTAAACAAAACAGCCTTTCAAAACACTGGACAATGTTTCGAAAAATGGGTACTGTTTCCAAGAACGGCCAAAGTTTTTCTTAAAGAAGGACTTTTCTAAAGCCACGCAGCAACCCAATACAAAGTTACATGATAAAAACAAGGGAGACATTTTTTTATTTTCTAAAGAAAAAAAACTATATATAAAACAATGGCATTGCTTTGAAACAAGCAAAATTTCTAAAATAAGGGACAACGTTTCAAAACAGTAAGTAATTCAAAACAAGGATATTAATTTCAATAAATGGACAGATGTTCGAAACAAGGATACTTTTTTTTTTTTTTTTTTTTAACAAAGGAGCGTGTTTCCAATTCAGAACAGTGTTTCGAAGCTAGAACAAACTGCCCTCAAACTAAGCACAGTTTTAAAAATATAGGGTCAATGTGTCAGAACTCTGTTTCTCAAACAATGAAAGGTCGGTGTATTACATGAACATTTCTTCTAAAATGATGATAATCTTTTCAACGAATGATGTTTGCAAAAACAACGGACATATACTCATTCTCATTGCGATGACTCAGACGCTATGGTAAAAGTATTTTACTTATACTTCTTTAAACTCCTTGCGCTAAACGACCACAGAAACACTCGGCGTTATTGGAAATGTTTCATATAAACGGGATAATTACTAAAGAAAGCTTTGTCATTTAAATAGGAATACGTAACAGTACCTTTCTAAACGACTGGTTCTGTGAAGACGCTTTTAAACAGAAATGGTTATAAGAATGAACCAGTAATTTAAACAGGAATAGTAACAGGGCCTTCCTAAACGGAAATGGTCAAGTGACAACGCTTTTAAACAGAGAAGGTAATATGAATTCAACAGGAATAGTGACACGGGAATCTTTAAAAAAAACAGGAATGGTACTCATTCGTAAGCAGGAGAGCCAACACGATCTTTGAAAGACAGGAATAGCTAAACGAAGACTATAAACAATCTATACAATCTATAGGATTACGATCTAAAATTCTATATAAACAACTTAAATAGCAGAGGATACGAGATGACTTTTAATTAAACAGGAATACTATTATCTCCATTCTTACTAAGCATATCACCTATATTTTTAGCCTGTTGGACGCATCATAACACAACTTTACATGTGGGATGAATTAGCAGCGGACAATAATATTTAACTATAAAAGCCCCTAACCTCTTTTTTTAGGCTACGAGCAATGCTAGGTGCTGCTACTTTTAAAGTCTTTAGAGGTCAATACCCACAGGTCTAAGTTAAAGGACGAAGTAACTGAAACTTATAGCAATTTTCAAATTGTAAGCCAAGTTTAAACGCCACGTCTAAGTTAAAGGAAAATAAAATTGCTAGAATTAAATGCTCCTTTCAAACCGAATGCCAAGTTGAAGTGGTATGTCTAAGTTTATGAAAAACAGCTGTTGAAATTCAAAGCAATTTTCGAATTGTACACCAAGTTTAAATTCAATTTCTAAATTAGAAGAAAGAAAGTGATAAAACAAAGTTTTCTTCTGTACGGTAGAAGTTCAAGAAGTGTTACAACTTTTATAAGTTTTCAGATTAAATGTGCAGCTCTATAAACCAGAGCTGAAGTAATGTGGATAAGAACAATTTCAGAAACCAAATAAAAGTATCACAGGACATGTCAGCTGACTGGTCCAGGTTTAAGGGAAAGTTAACATAAATAGCAGATTTGAAATTGCACTCTAAGTTAAGGTTAATGCAGTTTTTAAATGAAATATTCATACATTCTATAACGTAATCAAAGATGACAATGGAGAATTCTATAAATAAAATCAATTTGATTCTATCTTGCAAATACTTTAACTTATACCTTGGAATATGTTCAATAACAAGTTTCAGATTAGAACGTACATCCTTGTAGTATCTACAGCGTCAAACATTCGGACAGCTAACTGAATCTGAACTTTTACTTAATGAAATCTTAACATAAACATGAGGCTATGAAAATCACGATGAATTACGGGTCATTGCTTTGTTTGCTACAGACTTTCCCTGATGACAACATAAATTACGAACAACTTCAAAAAATCGGTTTCTATGAAAAGAAACACATGACAAGACTTCAAAAAAGTTATCTTTCACCTCAGAATAAGACCAACTCACAAGAACGTAACTTACAACTGGAATTTATACCTCAGAGAGAAATTACATCCAGCTTTAACTTCCCAAAATCTTAAGTTTAGATCTTGGATTACTTGCGCACAACCATTTTAACTTTCTTTAAGAATACCTGCAACTTTCAGCTTACAAAACCATTAAAAATCACACCTGGCAGTTCCTGCATTGAAAGAAATGACTGTTAACTTTAATCTGAAGAGACTATACCTTACAACTTAAGTGTGCCAACAATAAGAAAAGTGCCTACAACGGGAGAAAACGCAAAGAAAACTTCAACTTACAAGCAATGTCGCATATATTTGGAAATGCCAACAATGAAAGGAATGGAAAGAAATTTCAACTAACACATTAGAATGCGTGCAATAGGAGAAACACGAAATCACAAAAAAATACTTTAAAAGGGCTGAATACCAGTAATGAAAAAAAAAAAGACTATGGAAACTGAACGTAGAACTCAAAACACCTACAATGAGAAAAAAAAACTAACTAACTTATTCAATACCCACAACGAAAATTACAAAAATCCTTTAACTGACAAAGGCCTTAACTTCCACCTTGGAGTACCAACAAAACAATCAATGATAAAAAAACAAAAAA
>NC_087219.1:40918645-40936145 GCF_015104395.2 Macrobrachium nipponense
ATTGGTTCTAATAATGTTTGGTAATCACCTGGGAGGGTGCCCATGGCAAAGCTGCTTAACTGACATCAGTGAAGTTAAGCAACGATGCTTTTGAGTCAAGCCTGTACTTGGATCGGTGACCCATGGCAAAGCTGCCTAAATCATATCAGCGAAGCTGAGCAACGTTGCTTTTGAGTTAGGCATCTGCTTGGATCGGTGACCATAATAATGTTGCCTCATCTATATCAGTGGCATTGCGCAACAATGCTTCTGAGTCTGGCCTGTGCTTGGATCGGTGACCACAACAAAGCTGCTTAACTTGCATCAGTGGGGCTAAGCAACGATGCTTTTGAGTTTGGCCTATACCTGGATTGGTGTCCGCACAAAGCTGCTTGTATCTATGAAGATAAGCAACAATGCTTCTGAGTCTGGCCTGTGCTTGGATCGGTGACCACAACAAAGCTGCTCAACTTACATCAGTGGGGCTAAGCAATGATACTTTTGAGTTTGGCCTATGCCTGGATTGGTGTCCACACAAACCTGCTCAACTTGTATCATTGAAGATAAACAACAATGCTTTTGAGTCTGGCCTGTGCTTGGATCGGTGACTAGCGACCAATGCATATGACTGGCAACCACCTGATGAACAGACATGGTGCTAGTAACCTGTAGGTAAAAATAAATAAATAAATAATAAAAAAACAAACTCGCAAACGATCTTAGGAGTCTGGTTTCAGCAGCAATGACCATAATAAGATCCGGAAAGCCAACAGAGTTTTACCTCACTGATAAAATCGATAACATCTCTTTATCTCGTTATTATTGATAAGCGCAACAGAACTCAACGTTATACCTGAATGTCGTATCAGACCACTAAAACTGCGTATGGAAGATCGATTTTTTGATAACATGAATATATGGCGGTACAATTTTACAAGTTATGCACGTCAAGGGAAATTAAAAAATTATGTATAATGTATATGCAACACACACACACACACACACACATATATATATATATATATATATATATATATATATATATATATATATATAACGTTGAATGACAACCGATAAACTCTCTCTCTCTCTCTCTCTCTCTCTCTCTCTCTCTCTCCTCTCTCTCTCTCTCTCTTCCTCAATGCATTTCAAAATGTATGTGGCACATACACACATACATACATACAAACATCCATTTTTACATATATAGATATATGTCGTTGTGTGTACTCTATACATAATGTGCACATGTATAACATATATATATATATATATATATATATATATATATATATATATATGAAAAAGATATAAGAAATTATATAAATGCTACTCATCATAAACAGAAAATCCCCAACCACTATAAAAATGTGTGTGAAATATACGGAAACAAGTATTTTTAATTATACACACATATATTTATATACACACAAAAATGGGAAAAACCCTAAAACAAATAACTTTGGAAAGAATCTTTACATGACACACAAACAGAAATAAGCAACCAACTGCCTAACGTGTGAAAGAAACTAAACTTATACTATATAGAATTAATGCTTGATTCACATGCAAATCTGCATGAACGCGCTTCAGTGTCAATCAATTCGATAGGCATGCAATGTAATCCCTTTAGCGCTGATGTTAACCCGGAAGTGTTTGAAATATGCGACTTACGAACTCAGGTGTGAAATTGCCTCTTATTACCATTCGTACCAATGGAATAGGCTGGAATGGGACAGTAGAATATAGGCCAAAAGCCAAGCGCTGGGATCTGTGAGGTCATTCAGCGCTGAAACGGAATTTGACTGTAAAATATATATAAAAAAATATAATGGGAGGAAAACCTCGCATTTGCACTATTAAAAAATTGTTAGAAGGTGGAAAGTAAGACAGAAGAAAGAGAATATGAACAGAGGTTCAATTAAAACGAATGAAAGGGGTAGCATCTATGGGTCTTAAAGACGCAGCAAAGAATCTTAAGTAGTAATGTCTACGGTGCATCGCATGGGGTTCACTGATGGCACTACCACACTACGGGGGTCATTTGGCTATGTCCAAAACTATTGATCAAATTGCTGAATTATTATTCTTATAGATTTTCAGTCTTTTTCCAGATTTTTAAATTTGTTTACATACTAATGAACCTTTAAGGCAGGTAGCCTGGGGGTTTGTGATCATATCTCCGCAATATTCCTACCTTGACCTATTTTTCAATTTCGCAGGTAAGTTTAAGGACAAAATTCTATCATTTTAGCTCATATTTATCTAAGAACTACTACAATAGGTTAAAACTCGTTACTATGTGCTGGTCTTGCTGTAGCTTTTTTTTTTTTACGTCACCTGTTTTTCAATGTCACAGGTCAATTCAATGGTCACAAATCTTTTATTATTTTTATAACACGTAATTAGAAGGTACTTTGGGGTTCGACGATTTTTACATTTTAATACCCTTCACCCTGACATATTTCTAAGACCACAGATTAAGCCAAAGTTCAAAATTCTAGCATTTTCCCTTTGAACCATCGAATAGTTAAACGGGGTCTCTTCTGGTCTTCAGAATCTTAGTCAGCTCGTTATTAATGTCAGAGTTGTTTATTGAGCAATAACAAACATTACCTCTTTGAGCACAACTTGATTAACTTAGAACAGCAGCAGATTAATGTTACTTATTTCTTTAGCATACCTTGAATGCCTTAGGATAAATAGCAGATTTATTTCTTTAGGCATACCTTGATTAGCTTAGAATAGGTATATTGCTCAACTGCTTCTGTAACCATTCCCAAAAAAGCTCAAGGAACCCCACATGTTGGGGGTAACCAGAAAATGTTGGAAATGGCTAAAATCAGATCTTAACATGGACTGTAATATTCTGGAGAGATGGGAAACATCTCTTTGTTATTCAAGAATTTATCAAACACGTTTGACCCTGGATCTCTGAAGGCTAGAAAAGCAGTAAAAAAAATAAAAAATGCCTCTGTACAGCGCATAATGCTATATGAAACTCTCAGCCAAGGCCCATGAAACTCTGCCACAGCACGGTAGTGGTCTGTGCTGTTGTGCCAGCCACGCAATCATGGCTAACTTTAACCTTTAATAATATCAAAACTACTAAGGTTAAAGGGCTGCAATTTGGTATGTTTGATGATTGGATGGTGGATGATCAACAAACCAATTTGCAGCCCTCTAGCCTCAGTAGTTTTTAAGATGCGAGGCCGGACGGACAGACAAAAAGAAATCTGAACAGCTTTCTTTTACAGAAAACTGAAAATACTCATAGCAGAATAAGTCTCGAAATGTGAAAACAAATGCAAAGTTATGTACATATATACAAGCCCATACATAACTGTGGATTTGTTTCTCCGATCACAGTTTTTCTAGAGTGACTGCTTGGTTCCCTTGACTGTGTGATATTTACTGTCTAGGTTTGTTTGTTTGTTTGTATGGTGTTTTTACGTTGCTTGTAACCAGTGGTTATTCAGCAACGAGACCAACGGCTTTACGTGACTTCCCAATCACGCCGAGTGAACTTCTATCACCAGAAATACACATCTCTGATCCCTCAATGGAATGCCCGAGAATCGAACTCGCGACCACCGAAGTGGCAGGCCAAGATCATACCAACCACGCCACTGATGCGCTAATTTGTCTAGGCTTCCCAGCCTTGGGAGCTGGGAAACCGTGTTCGTCAAAGCCCCTTGCAAAGAATGCTAATTACCTTCTCCCAAGGATTCTCGTGAATTTTTTTTCTTAGATAAACAAGAGGTCTTTGAAATACAGATTTTTTAAAGGATCGTTTTCAGTTTCATATTAAATTTTATGGACGTAAGCCATGAAACTACTTATGAAGTACCCATTGATACTAGGATTTTTGCAAAAATACTTTCATCACGATTTTTGACCTTATTATCCCTAGTCATTTCAAGAGTCTATGACCTCAGTGCTTGCGACACCAATTTACCTAAGGAGACACCGATGGGCTATCAATTCAATGTGCTTGTGACGCCAGTTTACGGCAATCAATCAACCAAGGGGGACAAAATTTTATACCAGTTCAATGTCGGGTATTTCATTTACAAAAGTCATTTCAAGATTCAATGACCTTAGTCCTTGCGACACCAATTTACTTAAGGAGACACCGTTTGGCTATTAGTTCGATATTCTTGTGACGCCAGTTTACATCAATCAATCAATCAATCAGGGGGGACTAAATTTGATACTTGTTCAATATTGGGTATTTCAGGTACAAAATACCAACTGCTATCGAAAAACATTTCGTCATCTCGTCCGGGTGTATTTTACACCACGTTATTTTAGATAATGGTAGATAACAAATGATAAGGATTCGGGAGACACACACAGCCTTTGACAGCACATTGTGGAAACCCCAGTAAACGACTTGATTTGTGTGGTGCGTGCGTGTCTGTTTGGTGTCCGTAACGCCAGGAAGCGAATGCAGAGGAGGTTAATTGATACGCCTTTGTTCTTGTGCTCACTTCCACTTATTCATTGGTGCATTTTTTTTCAGTTTGTATATTACGAAATACGTGATGAAATGCAGTAACGGTTTTATGTCAGTATTTATTTGACGTGGATGAATCCGGTAAGTTATGGCTGATGTACTTTTCAAGCGTGTGTGACTAATAAAATATAACGATATCAATCCATACGCAACTATAATGAAAAAAAGAAAACAATATTTCAGAAACTGAAACTTCATTACTTCAAGTCGGGGTGATGAAAGATGAAAAGGAATTAATCCGTAAATGATATATAACAATAATCTAATTTTAAAAATTAAATTATTTCCACTACACTTCTCCCGCAATTTTACCAACATTTCTTTTCTGCGCTGTAATTTAATGTAATGTTACCTTGTTACCTTCAAACTAGCTTTAGACTGAAGGGAAAAAAAAAAATTGACCACAAATTATCTTGTTTTCTGCGCTGGTAATTTTAATGTAATGTTACCTTGTTACCTTCAAACTAGCTTTAGACTTAAGGGAAAAAAAAAAAACACTGATCACAAATTATCTTGACATTTTCGACAGGAAATATATCCACACTATGGGAGGATACTCAAATTTCATCGATAAATTACGCTGCTGGAAGAGGAAAAAGGTTAGAATATAATTTCTTGTGCTTTTTTTTTTGTATATCATTTGTGTATGAGTGTAGCTGAGTATGTACACCCATACACACGAAGTATGCGAAGGTCATGTATAAAATAAATTCACTTGCAAAATGCCTGTTCGCAATGCATGTAAAATTGAAAACCACCACCATCCCAGTCATAATCAGTGTTAGTGTTTTCAATGTTACTTACACACACACACACACACACACACACACACACACATATATATATATATATATATATATATATATAATATATATATATATACATACTTTATAAGTGCTCTCTCTCAATGTTATATATATTATATATATATATATATCATATATATATATATATATATACTATATGTATACTATATATATACGTAATATACTATATATATATATATATATATGTAAATATATATAATAATATATATATATATCATATATATATATATATATATATATATAGTATATATATATATATATATAATATTATATATATATATGAAATATTATATATATATATATATATATACATATATATATATATATATATATATATATATATAGTATATATATATATATATATATAACTATATATATATATATATATATATATATATTATATATATAGAGGGAGACAGAGAGAGAGAGAAAGCATTAAAAAAGTACATGTATGTTTGAGATGCGAGTCCCTCTGTGCAAAAAAAAAAGAAAAATCATTCCATTCACCTTCAAAATAGGTCATTTTTCCGCTCTTCCCTATTCTAAACTCATCATTCTTTCGCGTACCCTTTTCTTTAATTTATAACTTACTCCGGTTATACCTCAACTTTGCTTCCTGTCCCTCAAGCATTTTACATCGTGGATTCTTAGTACATAGTAGCTGTTCTTTATCTTATTCTCCTTCTACTTCGTTCTCGCGCAAACTTATCTCTTATGTGCAATGCCCAAAATATTCTGACACGACTTTGTCAAACAAAGCTTAAAGCATTATACAGACCGTATAATTATAGTATGTCCACTGAAAATTATAAATTTGCACAATATTATTTTTTTACATTCTGAGTCCAAATTTTTCTAAAATTTATAGCCTTCCGAACACTGGCCGAATATCTGCTTGTTCACAGTATCGATAGTTATCTCTCCTTTAATTCGAATTAAAGTTTAAAGATATCTTTTTACCCTATATTCATCGGTACACAGTATTCCACGCTCCAGACCAGTACTAACAATTTTTACCTTCTAGAATAATTTCTAAGAATCTTGGTCATGTTTGGCTTACATATATCCTAGATCTTATTTAACACAAGCTTGATGGCGTGCGCTGCGCTGCAATGGAACCCGGCGCTGTCTATTAAGTCTCCCCTACCTACCAGGTCCCACTCGGAGCGGACAAACAGGTTTGCGAGAAGAGGGTGGATGAATCATGTCTCCCCTACCCTATCATTTTCCTACCTACCCTGCCCCCAAACCGGGGCGGATAAATAAGAGAGATCACTCGGATTTTATTATTATAGATCATTAGAAATTTTGATTTTCGTATTTTGCTTTGACTCGACTTGAATTCCAAGGCGAAGAGTCTAAATTTATCTCCCTCTCTTTCTCTCTTGATGGACACAAGCTGTATTTTTCCCCACTTATACAATCGTATATGTATCATCTCTTCCCATGTCATTTGTGAATCATTCTTATCTTTTACATTTTATCGGTTATTAGTAAGCATATAAAATAAGACATCCTTTACCAATACTTCCAATTATTTTTTTCCCGTCAAGACTTTCAAAACTCCATTCAGCGTTTAAGGACAACGCAAGTTTGAAGCCTTACTGGCTTCAAACTTCATAAATGTTACTAAATACAGATTAACTAAACCTTTTTTTATTATTTTTTTATTTTTGAGTGCAGACCCAACTGGACGGACATCCTAACACCCTTTTCTAGCCCAGACTCGCAGTAAAGAAAAATAAAAAGGAAAAGAAATGAGTTATTTTTTTTTTTTTTCAAATATAATATATATATATATATTATATATATATATATATATATATATATATATATATATATATATATATATATATCTTTTCAATACTTGCCATTTTTGCTGCCACCTGATCTGTAAATTGGCAGAAAGGAAAATAACATAAATAGAGGACCTCAAGATATGTCTATTTGCGCGCGCGCGTGTGTGTGCATTTTAATTCAATGCTAACAATAATCAAGACTTGGGAGAGAGACCCATACCACGGATAATAAGAATTACCGGGATTTCTTACTGGCGACTTCCAGTACAATAAAGAAGGCCAATGAATCTGGTTTACTTCAGAACCTACTTACACGAAAACTTAAATTACTGGAAAATAATGAACAAGAAACTCGCGCAGACATTAGAAACCTTCCAATGTTTACCGAAATGACCTGGTGTTACCTTGAACATGTTATATAAGTTACTGAGAAGTAGATTGATTGATTTGTGTAAAGATTTTAGCTGTCAAACCTGGCAATCAGACGTCAAGGCCATTCAGGGCTTAAGAATGTGTCAAGGAACGTTAGAGGTGTCGGAAAGAAGAAGAAGAAAAAAAAAGAATGGAGGTAAAGTAAACGGATAAAAAGTGGGTGCAACTGCAGGGCCAGAGAGGCAATGCAAAAAGTCTTCAGTAATGTATACAGTGCACCACGTGAGGTGCACTGACGGCAATACCCCTACGAGCAATAAGAAATAAAAGAAAAAGCTGTAAAAGGAATCCTAGCACCGCAATAACTACTATATTCAAAACGGATCTTATTCCTCCGCATTCATCGTAATCTCTTATCTGAATTCACGTAGGCCATAAAACCTACAATAAAAATGACTTGGGTTTGATAATTCCCTTGACATTTCAACGTTCTTTCATACTATTACAATCAGTGAATAGGAAAAACAGAGCGAAGAGGATAAATAAGTAAGCAGATAAATAACTATGACTGCCTTCCCTGCCAGTCTTTCTGTCAGTAAAAAAAATTCTTATGCAATGTTTCCCCTATTTTTTTATGTACATCTATCAACGTAATGCTATTGAAACCTATTTCAAGATTCAGACTTAGTATATCCATGAACAGTTGTATTAACTCATGGATTCCTAGTTTTTCGCAATAAAACCCTTCATTTCTCTATCCAAGGAAGTACTACGATGTTTTAGTTGTTTAAATAAGTTTAGGAAACCCCTCAAGTTTAAATTTCTGAAATCAAGTTCCATGGAGCATTTTTATGATGGTTAAACTTCTTAAATTAAGTTCCAGGGAGGACATTTGGCTTAAATGGTTAAAATGAAACTTAAAGGAACTTTTTTTCAAGCATAAAATTCGTGCAATCAAAATCCAAAGAAACTTTTTTTTTTCTTGTCTGAACCAATTTCCATATAACCGTTTTATGCTTAAATTTAAGAGATTAAATGACTTCAGTCTGATTCCAGGGAGCTCTTAAGGTTTTGCTGTTTCATCCAAATTCCATAAACTTTTTATGCTCAAACGGTTTAAATGAGGTTACGTAATTTCACTGCTACTGATTTTTTTTCTCGTGCAACAAAGCTTTTTTTCTTATTTAAATTATCTGAATACTTCCATGGAATTTTTTTTAGCGCTAAGTATTTCATAAAGATTTTTTTAAAGACCTTTACTTAGCAGTTCTTAAAAAAATTAAATATTTCGTGTTAAATTCCATAATAATGTTCTAACCTATTTACAAACTTTTAAAAGCACATTCTCTTAGGCATTACATAGATTTAAACTATCAATACTTGAATTATTAGATTCAACATCCTATCACAAACGTTGTCGTAAATACATACGACTAAAGTCTGTACACCTTTTGCCAGCTTAAACGGTTCACTGTAAATACAGACCACACTAAACTTAAAGGTCAAACTACAGCAGAGACTCATAAAAAGGGAACCCGTCACTCGAAAAAGGACCCAATCTATCTTTTTTAACACTGACCCAATAAAACAGTTCGAAAAGTGGTCTGTTATCTCAGGAATGGAAAGAATCAGATAAGGACAGTAATAGATGATAAAGGGCACTCGTTGTACACTGTAAGCAAATAACGTATAAGGGGGAAGGGAAAGAGAACAGATGGGGAGAGGGGGGAGGGGGATGAGGGGAGCAGGAGAGGAGGGGTAGAGGGCGGGAGGAGGAGGAGGAGGGGAGGGAGGGAGGGAGGGAGGGGTCAGTGCGAGGGAAGTACTTAACCGCCTACGCCTGGATTGGCTTGACGCAATGTGGGCAGCTTTACAAGTTCCTCTAGCATAGAATTCCTTCTGAAGACCCTCCCACGAGCATTGCTGCCTGCTTCTAATTTTAAATCAACGATGCTCTGTTTTCCACGGGATTTATAACCTCACTTTATCCCGATTGATGCAACTGGGTCTACCCCAATCCTTCTAGCTCAAGGTCATCTTCTTTATATTATGATAGATTTCCAACCTGATTCAGGACTAAATCCTCGATGCTAACTTAAAACGTTAGAATTTTGACCCCTTCATTGTCTTCCTCTGTGTTTCGACTCAGTGATTTGGTTAAACTAAATACTACTACTACTACTACTACTACTATTACTACTATTACTACTGGTAACACTAATAATAGTATTAATAGCAATAATAACGACTCAGCCGATGGTCTGTGTAATCTAAATGAACAGATCGAAAGATAACAAATTTCAACGGCAATGGAGGATCATCAGCAAGTTCTTTTCATACAGCAGAGGTGATAACTGATAGCATTGTTTTAATTTGAAAAATAAAGATAAACATACATCCATAAAGAGAGAGAGAGAGAGAGAGAGAGAGAGAGAGAAGAGGAGGAAGGCTGGAGAGTGGCTCGCGAGAGAGAGAGAGAGAGAGAGAGAGAGAGAGAGAGAGAGAGAGAGAGAGAAATGTTAAAACTTTGAGACCAATTATGTTAACTTATTACGCGATGTCCTTGCAGAAACGTCGCTAAGTACTGAGCAAATACCTAGGAATTTCAGAAACAAAATCCTCCATATCATGAACACTCAGAGAAAGTTATAGGAAAAAACTGACTGAATAATCAGTATTGCAGAGAGACCCGCCACATAAGAGCAAAAGGAGGAAGAATGCAGAATGAGAGGCAAGTGTCAACAAAAGGAGCCGGATTGCATGACAAATCAAGCAAAAGGTCAGGGTAATGATAAGCAAAACCAAGCTTTTATCAGAACACATTACGCCCAAGGTCTAGAGGATACGAGGTCTATCCAAGGTCTATACTCAGAGTATATTTGAGGGACCTTGAGTCGACCCATGCGCTGGCAGATCGGGGCTTTGTTGTTGGAGTGAGTACCGCGTGACGTCACGTCTGCCTGTAGGGCTCTCACTACGCTTAGCGATTCACTAATATTTGGGACTGATTTCTACTATTTTACTATAAATATTGTGCAGCAATAAATTATTATATTTACTGACTAAAACTAGACCTTGATTACGCCTTCTATTATCGTTATAGTTCTACTTGTTATTATTATTCTGGGTTTTAAAGTGAACTTTAAATTATTTGAACGAATTCTACTACATGAACACAATGCGTATTAATATATTTTTCTGTGTGTAACATTTTACAAGATATAGATTGTATGTTTAAACGGCCGTCGTCCAACCTGGGAACAGCCTCTATCTCGCAACTGGCCCTTAGAATAAATTAATAAATGCATACATATATATATAAATATTATATATATATATATATGTATATATATATATACTATTTATATATATATATATTATTAATATATATATTATATATATTATATATTATAATATATTATGGATATATATATATATATATATATCATATATATATTATATATATATATATATATATATATATATATATATAGCGGATGAAGGAACCTTTGTTCGAGCTCTAGAATAGTACTGAACGCTCTAAATCAGGACCAGTTGTTTCAACCCTCTTTTACATTACCGTCATTCTTGATACGTTACCGCGCTATGGTCTGTATGAAACCTTACTTTCTTCTCCTTTTCCTATTTTATTCGAGTCTGGGCTAGAGAAGGGGTTAGAGGAGGGCACCAAGATGTCCAAACTAATCACAAACCTTATCCAACAAATAATTAAAACATTTATAGGAAAAAAATAAATAAAACAACCTCCCCACGAAAAATCCACCGCATGCAACCCTAACTAATGACAACCCTTACCTATGCCTATACCCACTGATCGATCAGACAGCGCCCCAGGAACAGAGGACGCTATTTGTCAACCGGAAAATTCCAGAGGAACTCCACAACCCTCCTGCCAAACTCCCTAAGTATGCCGACAACAGAATCAAGACGTCCAAGGTAAGTCACTGAAGCTTCACATTCGAATATTTTTGTTTCTTTGTTTGTATGGTGCTTTTGCGTTGCATGGAACCCGTGGTTATTCAGCAACGGGACCAACGGCTTTAAGCGACTTCCGAACCACGTCGAGAGTGAACTCCTATCACCAGAAATACACATCTCTGACTCCTCAGTGAAATAATTTCGGATGGTGTCTCGTTTGGAAGCTACATTTTGATGCTGAAACTTCTGTTGCACACATTACATAATCATTTCATCTCTTGTAAGATTTTGCTTATATATATATATATATATATATATATATATATATATATATATATATATAGTGTGTGTGTGTGTGTATATATATATATATATATATATATATATATATATATATATATGTGTGTGTGTGTGTGTGTGTATGTATATAATATACGCATATGTGTGTACAATCAGATTCTTGGATGTAATAAATTTAAGTTTTACTAACTCATAAAAAAATTTCAGTTGTGTCAACACCGATTACAAAAGAATGAAAAGACGACCTGTCTGTAAATATCTTGGTCACTATTAAGCTATTTAATAATGACAATAACTACATTAAAACTAGATAATCTTATCAAATTGAAATGGAAGTTTCATTGCATCCACATAATGTTACTGAAAAATATAAAATAAATATCTATTATTAATGTCAATGGGACCATCTGTAGTGTTTCGATATGATGTCAATGAATACCAAAATGGTATACTTAGCCATTCATAAGAAGGTAAATCTGCCTTGGTGAATGAAGAAGAGAGACAGAAATAGTATAACAGAGACGTAAATTACCTAAACTGGGCAAAACGGGGGACGTGGAAATGCTGGCAGGAGATAGACCAGTTGCTAACTGAATCTTAAAACTCCTAAACTCCTTCGGATATTACTTTCTTAAATGTCTGTCTCATTATATCTCCAATGAGAGCTAAGGTAGTTACCATAACAAAATGCAAGATGTGAGTTAAGTTTCCAGTAGGTTAAAATAACACGTAAACAGTACCATGCTCATATGATGTCACGTAAAAGCACCATATTTAAATTATGTCAGGTAACAGCACCATATTCAAATGATGTCACCCAATACCATCATGTCCAAACGAAGCCACGTAACAGTACCACGTTCAAACAAAACGATGTCACGTAGTAACATAATTATATTTAAATGATGTCGCGTAACATTGCCAAGTTCAAATGATGTCACGTAACGGTTCCAAGTTCAACTCAAGTTCCTAAGCAGTACCATGTTTAAATGACGTCACGTAACACTACCATGTTCAAATGATGTCAAGTAAGAGCATCATGTCCAAATGACGTCACGTAATGGTTCAATGTTCAAATAGTCACGTAACAGTACCACGTTCAAATGACTTCACCTAAGAGTACCATGCTCAAATGACGTCACTTGACAGTTCAGTGTTGAAATCACAAAGTAATGACTCAAATTGCGCTTTCTAATAGTGTGCTTGACTCCCAACAGGTTATACAGAGTCTCAACTCACTTAATAATTTGATATTACAATGATGTCACGTTTTAATCTTCGAATGTGACGTCACGGCATCGAAAAACCTCTCAAGAATTTCCCAAGTAATGTGAAAAATACCGGTTATCTTCAGCCTGTCTTTATCTATGCAGTCAGTGTCTTACCTTCGAAGACTCTATTTCTATCTTCCAAGAAATGTGTGTTACAAACAACGAGTCACACTGTTATTGTGCAATGTTTATCTTCTCTTTTATTTTCACGATATTTCTATCGTAACGGAATTCATTTTGATTAACGGCAAAGTCATAAATTTCCAGATGAAAACAAAAGATTTTGAATATAGAGAATGGGCGTTGTAATACTTTTTATTTTGATGGAAATTAAAAAATGAACTCTCAGTTTAGGGAAGTGATATATATATATATATATATATATATATATATATATATATATATATATATATATATATATATATATGTGTGTGTGTGTGTGTGTGTGTGTGTGCTGTTCACATTCGCTAGCTCTGTGGTAATACAACGCCTCCAATTATTTCAGGTTACATTTCCACTGAAGTCCTCTGAATATCTGAATGGGTAATGTAAAGAAGACAGACGTCTTCCCTTCGCCGAGTCTACTAGAACCCTTGTCTTGAGAATAAACGTGTTTATTATTATTATTTTTACTATTATTATAATATTAAGTAGACGAAACCTATTAAATACGGAACAAGCCCACATGGGCCACAGACTTGAGATTCAAGCTTCCAAAGAATATGGTGTTCATTAGGAAGAAGAAAGAGGAAGCAAAGGGAAATACAGAGAGAAGAGAAACCACTTCTTTAAAGAAATAAAAAAAATAATAAATAGATGAAAATGTTTTATAAAGCAAGAGGAAAAGTATTTGGGTAGTAACGCATTGCATTTTCGCTTGAACTTCTGACGTTCCAACTTCAGAAGTCAGCAGACTTCAGTGGAAAACGCTTTTCATAAAAATATTAAGAAATATTGCTGTTGCACTGCATTGTTGCAGTTCACATAATGTTACCCAATGTCCCACGGAGTTCTATATGGAAATACGAAATTTAACAAGAAAATCAGGGGATGTTGGTTGAAGTAATGTTAAAAGCCTTGCAAATGATACTAAAAAAAAATACATAGAAAACAGAGCAACACACTAAGCTGATGACACTAAAACGAGAAATACCCCATTTAAAAATAGGCCAGCTTCGAAATGTTCTATATATTCGGCATATATAAACGTAGTATAGTTTAAGCTCTACAAAGTGATGGATAGAATTTTTCCCGGTACTACGATTTTACTTTTCTAGAAATTAACAATAAATGATACAACTTTAGGTCGAAAGCTCCCAGCCAAAGCGAAAATAAAGAGCATACACGGAGAGGTATATTTGAGTATATATGTATTCTTAATATATATATAAAGAATATAGTATATATATATATAATATATGTTATTAATATATATAAATATACACACACCTAATTAACCTCTTGAATTCTATGCTCCACTATCAGCCTATATATATATATATATATATATATATATATATATATATATATATATATATATATATATATATATATATAAATATATATATATATATATATATATATATATATATATGTATGTATATATTATATACATATATACATACATACATACATACTATACATATATATATATATATATATATATATATATATATATCTATATAAACATCTTCAATTCTATGCTTCATTGTCAAGTCACAAAAGCAAACCTAATACAGGGCATGAATGCCCAAAGCGGTTACAATGCCAATTCACGTAAAACGAAAATTCCAATTGCAAATTCCTACGAGTTATCCGAAACACTTTTCTTTTCTGTTTCAGTACAAAATCTACACTTTCCCCTTCAAGAATCTTTACGAGCAGTTTCGTCGAATTGGAAACTCGTACTTTCTCTGCGTTGCGATCATATCGGTAAGATTCTATTTAATTACCATCTTAATTGCTCTAAATAACTTTGGCTCATGTTGTAATAATTGCAGTCCTGGTCTTTAATATATTAAGTCTACCTTATCATTGTTATGATACTAATTGTTTTCTTTATTATCTACTACAGTGCTATGATTATCACTTATTATTGTGATAATCATAATATTGTATCATTATATTATCAGGTATATCATTATATTATCGGGTATAAAATATGAGCAATATCATTATATTATCAGGTATAAAATATGTGCAATATCATTATATTATCAGGTATAAAATAAAACAAAAGAAAATAATATATTATCAAGGTATTAAAACAAAGAAAATAATTATATTATCAGGTATAAAATAAAAAAATTATCATTATATTATCAGGTATAAAATAAAGATTATCATTATATTATCAGGTATAAAAGAAAATAATTATATTATCAGGTATAAAACAAAGAAAATAATTATATTATCAGGTTTAAACAAAGAAAATAATTATACTATCAGGTATAAAATAAAGATATGGTAATACAAGCATCTGGTATTACTAATTATGAAGTAACATTTATCATTACGATGTTAATAACTATAGTTATTACTTTCTTTAACTGTATGAAGTTTATCAGAATCAATAGCAATAAAATAACAATATATATATATATATATATATATTATATATATATATATATATATATATATATATATATATACTATATGTATATATTATACAGATGGCCATCATAAACCCTTATCAGAAAAGCTCAACCGCTTTCAGCCCAGATAGAATAACAAAGCCTTAATGGAAAAATATGCTATCTCATATCGGCAGTCAATTCACACCTTATCATGTCAGTAAAACGATGGAAATTTGCATTATTTACAATACATGTCAATTAAAGATATTCAATCACTGAAAACCACAACCCTACCACAACTCTAATTTTGCATTGCTATCAGTGGTTGCCAAATATTATTTTTCGCCATGCAACCAGCTAAATGATAATTTATCATCGACTTGATTTGAGTCAGTAATTGTACCCTGTGACCTACGTACCATGAAAGTAAAATTACTGGTAATCTTGTTTTACTTTTTTAAGAAGTATGAAATATTGCTCAAAAACGTCTCGCTGGTTTTAAGTCATAACAATGCAAAATTAACTTTTAGAAAATTAAGTATATCTTAGTTTAACCAGACCACTGTGCTGGCAACAGCTCTCCTAGGGCAGGCCCGAAGGATTAGATATTTTTACGTGGCTAAGGAACCAATTGGTTACTTAGCAACGGGACCTACAACTTATATTGTGGGATACGAACCACATTATATCGAGAAATGAGTTTCTAATCACAAGAAATAAATTCCTCTGATTCCACGTTGGCAGAGCGGGGAGCACACTCGGGCTACCAAATCGGTAGGCTAGCACGTAACTCATTCGTCCAATGAAGAATATTACCTCATTGGTAAAACACACTACTTCACATAGATTATTCCTAACGGATTTAAAGGTAACGAAGTAAACTTACTTCATCGAAACTGCCCTACGAAGTATTCTCCTCTATACGCACAAGCTTTAGAATCCTCTCTCAGCTTCCATTTTCCCCGAGTCCTGTAATAAACCCTTTTGGTTCTGTTAAGTTGAATATAGAATTTAGGCCAAAGGTCAAGCACTGGGACCTATGAGTTCATTTAGCGCTGAAATGGAAATAGACAGTAAAAGGTGTGAAAGGTGTAACAGGAGGAAAACCTCAAAGCAGTTGCACTATGAATCAAGTGTTAAGAGAGGGTGGAAAATGAGACGAAGAAGAGAATATGAAAGGAGGTACAGTAAAAGGAACGAAAGTGGTTGCAGCTAGGGTCCGAAGGCACGCTGCAAAGAACCTTAAGTAATGCCTACAGTGCACCGCGTGAGGTCCACTGACGGCACTACTCACCTACAGGGAATCCCTTTTGGAGAGGCGAGTCTGTGTCTAATTTTAGTTATGTCCAATTTTCAATGCTCTTCGACTTGATAAGGTTATTAAATTCCCCGTCTTTTCATCCTTGCAAAATTTAGATGTTTCCAAAACGAGGGGTTGTTCCACATTCCTGTATCTCCAAACATCTTTATCTCTTTACACGTTATTAGGCATAGAATAGGAGAACGTGCTCCCATTCAAGTTCTCAGCATGTTTGAGCCTAATTTTAATGTTTTTTTCCCCCACGGTTCGATTCAGTTTTGGAACTCTCTATTTGCTTCCATTTCCCCTTCTCCCATACTTGTCCATCATTTAGGAGGCCAGCCAATTACTCATTTCCCTCTTTTTTTGTGTGTGATTCAGTTTTGGAATTCTCTATCTGCTTCCATATCCCCTCCTCCCATACTTTTCCATCATTTGGGAGGCCAGCCAATTACTCATTTCCCTTCTTTGTGTGTGTCAGTCTTGGAATTCTCTATCTGCTTCCATTTCCCCTTCTCCCATACTTATCCATCATTTAGGAGGCCAGCCAGGTTCTCATTTCTCTTAATTTTCCTTTTATCTTATTTTATTTCATTAATTGTTTTTTTTTACCAGAAC
>NC_087219.1:40941145-40954124 GCF_015104395.2 Macrobrachium nipponense
GCAATTACAAACACAAGAAGACCTGTGGGAATTTAGAGCCGTTATTGAATGCGAGGTAAGCTTTCAAAGTGACCTTTTATTCCAAGATTCAGATTTCCTATAAGAAAAAAAAAGGACCTATGGAATTTTAGAGCCGTTATTGAATGTGAGGTAAGCTTTTAAAGTGACCTTTTACTCCAAGATTTAGATTTAAAGAAAAAAAAAATCGTAATAAGGTATTTGTATAATGTAGGTAATTTAGTAGGTTACAACTTGATAAACCTGCAACATAGTAGATGGAAATGCCGTAACATTACAAAACACATTAATTAAATTGCGCACATTTTAATATTTTTTCTTGGCGAAAAAAAAACTGAGTGAAAATAATCAGTGTAACTCCCCTTGTAAGATTAAGTTGGAGTACAGTGGAGAAAGTCTGACCAGCTAATTTTTGAAGTGCTACATTAACCAATGAAACCCGGTAAGCTGCACCGTATAATCATTTAACAAATGCACTGATATACAACCTTGTCAACCGAGTCTGATCCATAAAACATCATCTGTACATTAGCAAAATTAAAAGCTGGAGGTCCATGACACTCACTAAGTCATGGAAGGAGAGTAACACAAAAGTGACAATCACAGTTACAGGCCACATATATTTATAGGTTAGGTCAGGTACCGATGATGATCTCGGAACAAATATCAGACACTTCTGTACCACAGCTGAGAAATTTTACTTCAAGTGAGATTAATTTCACAATCGGTTAAAAGTAATCATAAATAGGTTACTGCTCATACATTTTTTTTTGTTAACAGGTACCTCACGCCAACCTATACGACTTCAAAGGAAGGCTGGACGTGTACAGCGGCAACGCCGGACCTGCAAAATCTTCTCTCTCTACAGAAAACCTCCTCCTCAGAGGGGCCAGACTTAAGAACACCGAGAAGATCTATGGTAAAATGGGTCTCGCTTCACTCTCCCCTTGTAGAAGTCTTAGCTACATGCATACATACATACACATATATATACTATATTATAAAATCCACGTAAGAAGGCGAGTGAAAACCGGGACTTGGAACAAGTACTTTCGTAGTTTACTCTACATTTCCAAGTGAACTTGATATAATGTAGAATAAACTACCAACGTATACTTGTTCCAAGTGCAGGTTTTCACTTCCCTTCTTACGTGGATTTTATGATATTCTCAATGATGTGGACTTTCGTGCTACATTGAATATATGAGGAATGGGCATAAAGTCTCCCCTTATACCTATATATATGAGGAACGAGCGTAAAGCCTCCCCTTATACCAAGTACAAAGAGCCTAACAGACTTAAATGCAATTGATATATCTTGCCAGTCTCTCTCTTGCTGTGCAACTTTGGCATTTTTCAGAACACAAACCCTTCTATTAACTGCTACTGATCTTCTGAATCTACTTGCTTATAAAGATATACCAGCATGTTTAACAGTTTGAACCTTACTTTTAAGTTTTCAATATAGTGAAATTTTGAATTTTGAAAAGTAATCTAATCACTATTATTTTGTTATTTATTTCTTATTGTTATTATTTCTTTGTATTATCGCCACGGGGAGAATGATAAGCTTAGTATGTATATATATATATATATATATATATATATATATATATATATATATATATATATATATATATATATATATTGAAACTCTCCAACCCCAATCCTGATAATGTATGTTGCTAAATGCATGGTTAATCTAGTGCTTTAATGGGAAAAACAGTGTTACAGAAACTTGCAATAGGCTGAAGGGCCTGGCGCCTGACGTCGGTTGACACATTCTCTAGTTAACCTACAGCCCCTTTAAGTTTTGCATACAACAAAACAGGTGTTGCTGTATACACCGGGGAGGAGACGAAGATGGCCCTCAACACCAAAATGACGAGAAACAAGTTTTCCACTGTTGAAATGTAAGTCTTCGATTGGCTGGGTCCATAATAAATTAAAGATTAAGCAATAATTACATAAACTGCAGAAAATCAAGAAATTGCCTTCCTACGTGTAACTCGTCTTCACTTATCTCCAATATAAAAATTTCGAATAACAACAAATTTTGTGTACTGTATACGTAGCTATTATCATTACTATTATTACTATTCTTAAAATCCCAGCAATAGTAAGGAATAAACCAAGAGGATCATTAATCACACAGGTAAGCTTTCTTATATTAAATGCCCATATGTGAAAGAATGGAGTAAAAGGATGTCAAATGATGAAAGGGCAGTTGAAAATCATATGTTCAACAGTTCAATATATACGTAAATAAAACAGTTCATATATCTGAAAAAAATCTTGCATTTTGATATATCTCCACCAGCAAACACTGACTTGAATTACAATTGAGGAATGTCCTCTGTAACTACTGCTTTCTTACACAATAGAAATTCGCATGTCACATAACAGTTTTTACTTTTTCGGCTTGCATGATACACCTTTGCCACTTGCATGTATTGTGTAACACTTTTGACATCGTTTTGTTATGGTGATCATAACACAAACCCTTTGTGCAAGTCAGAGACATTGGCTTTGCATTTCACATTCTGTGTGTAACAAAATAGTGAATTCACTGGTAATTTGGCAAACGAAAAAACACCCTTCTAACTTCTACTAATATTCGCTGGTTTTGATATTGCTAGTCGAATTACACAGACACAAACACATATACATACATATATATACATATATAGTACAAAAAGCAAAATCTTCACCATTTTGTTAGGCTAGGCTAGGCTAGGCTAGGCTAGGTTAGGTTAGGTTAGGTTAGGTTGTCCGGTGTTCCAGCTCATAGTCTTTGTCCTTGGATTTTACTTTATCACTTTTTTCCCATACCACTTTTACCTCTTGCCATGAGCCACTGCTGTTTTCCCGTCCACTCACTGAGACTTCTAGTATGTATAGTATGTGACTTTACTCCACTCCAGCAATGTTGGAGAAATGAGGCACTTAACTTTCCTCTTAGCAACCAAAAGTGACATTAACAAGCACCTGACACAATCTTCAATTTCATGAGCTTGTGTCCAAAATTCATTATATTTTCTTGTTACCGTACCCCTCTTAACTAATTCTATAAATTTAATTTCCCCTTGGATCTTTTACCGCATCTTTTTTCCACTACTTCATGCGTTCACTTCAAAAACGTCTTTTAAAGCTTGCTACTCAGACTAACCTAGCCTAGTACAGCACAGTAGTGGTAAAATGCCCTGCTACATTTGACAATAACAATAGCATAACCCCGTGTTACTGATCTTCTGCAATACAGTCTTAGAAACAAAGCATTATATAATTGTCTTGTTATGTTTGCAACAATTATAGCCTAGACATAGCCTTATGAATTTTTCACAAATTAGTCTTTGAAGTCTAGCATAAATGAACTGTCTTGTTACATATAACAAAGAATAGCCTAAGCTAGAATTAGAATTTCATCAGAAAACTATAACAGAATTCTAGCAATGGTCAAATTCTCTCCTAAACTTGTCACAGGGAATAGCCTACCCTAGTAAGCCTTTGAACTTTATCGGTGCTTTATAAAGTATAGATTAACCTACTGTTATGCATATACCTTATAGCAGGCCTAGTCTTTGAACTCTAGCTTATGTAAAAATTTCTTACATATAGATCCACACAGAAGCATCCACTACTTTCATTTGCTTCATAATTTCAATTCTTCCTTTCCAGAAAAATGAACTACTATTTAATCTTCTACCTTGTCGTCCTACTGGCCGAGGTCATCGTTTGCACAATCCTCAAATACGAGGTCTACTCCTTGAAAGGCGAGGGTAAGTAAGCCAACGCTACCAGGTTATAAAATTATATATCTTTGGCATATAACATTACACTTTCGTAGTAAGTCGAAAGATTTTTACCATATAGCCTTCTTTCTGAAAATTATGGCATTTTATTGTCTATCCCCTCAGCATGTATTAATGTATTAAGTCTAGAATTTAACCTTATATCCCTACGAAATTCAAATGAGACACATTTACACTTGAAATTCAAACTTCCAAACTCCAATCGACGGGTCGAACAGGAGAGCATAAACTACAAATGAGAATATTAGAATAAGTAACTGATTTTTTCCAAAGTTTTTTTTTCTTTCTTTTTTTCACCGAGGAGCGTTTCCCTGCTTATGGTTGTATTTGAATGAAAAGGAATTTCTGTAAACGCTGGCTTCTCTATCAGATTACGCGTATTTCGGCTGAATATTACTTTATCCATAACATTTTCTTCGCGTAAACCCAACAAAAAATAAGCTAAATAAGAACTGCTTCGAAATAACAAAAACTAAAATACAACTACTATATAAAGTTTCATAATTACTCCTAATTTTAGAAAACTGTGAGGATAAACTAATCACATTTATGTATATTAACGAGCTCATTACCCCTCAAATTGACCTTGCATTATCAAAAGGCAGTAACGCGGAATTACTGCTGATATGAGAATACAAACATCGTCATGTAAAGGTTGCGTTTGACTTGGCTGTTTAACAACAAACAATATACGACCGATTTAGCTCGTTAATGACAGAAACAACAGAATGGAACCACGTCCCAGTTACAATAGAAAGGACCATATCTAACAGAATACATCAGAGGTCGTGGGGGGGGGAAAGTAACTATTCAGATAAAGGGGTCTGAAATGTCCTTTACAGAGATATCAATGGCCAGGGTATACAGTGAATATATTTTAGGCGACTGTAGGTGGAAAGGTATATGTCAAAAGTGAGGGTACATGTTACTTGATTTGTGACTTGGACAAGTTGGCAGAGAGAGAGAGAGAGAGAGAGAGAGAGAGAGAGAGAGAGATAGAGAGAAGAATGTATGTTCCACGTTTCAATCTTGGCGTTACATCACTGGTCAACCACATCGAAAACCCACGTCATTGATCAACCACACTGAAAGAAACCTAACGCGGTGCATGGGTCGATAAGAGAATATCTTGTATCTTAGCACGTTAACCTTACGTCCCGGTAACAAAGGTCAACAGGCCACGAGAAAAGGATGGGGGTTGGGGGATGGGAGGAGAAGAGGACAAAAGGGGAACGAGACGTTTAAGAAGGTACACCCAGTTACAAAAGCAGTGTCGCCCCGCCAGGCCTAGCTCGGTGAGATCATGCCCTTCTTGCCCTGAAAGTTGCCCACGTTCAAACAACCAGTATATAGTTAGTATGGTTCGAAAAGGAGGAGGAGGGAAATTACGGTAATCACGTAAAGAAATGCAATATTGAATTAAATATATATTGACAGAGAGAGAGAGAGAGAGAGAGAGAGAGAGAGCTTTTATTCCTGTTTAGTTCTTAATCTGACCGATATACTTGAGACCTTCTGCTTTAAGAAACATGTTATATATTTTTTTGGAAAATAATTATTATGAAATCTTATCACATTTCTTTTTAATCGTTATCACATTTTCTAAATAAAAATGCCTTAAATATCGTTGGAACTGACTATTCATATTAATATTATTCAGACGAAAATATCCTTTTTAATTATCCTATAAGCAGCTCTCTCTCTCTCTCATTCTGTCCTCCGTCTTATATCCCTGGATTGACTATTTAAATAATGGCAGATGTTTGATATGTTATTTGGATGTAGCCAAGGATCATCAAACCGTAAATGGCTACTCTACCAACTTGTGCTAGGCTGCATCTATTTTTGCCCTAGATTGACTAGACTGAAAATAAATTATTTGAAATGAAATGAAGCAAATGTGTGCATCGGTGCATTAACATAATGATGGTGGGGTATAAATTATGTAGGTGTTGCAAAGCTGTACACTATTAACATATTTAGTCTCAAATTATTTTGGGACAGTCATTTGGCCTGGTCAGATAGGTCACATCTTAGCTAACCATCCTCCCCCCACCCCCACCCCCACCGCCACCCCCTCCCTACCCTTCGGCTCACGCTTGCTGTATTAGTGGCTTCAGCGGTAACGTCTAACACACCTTGTTGGGGTGTTCCCCCTCCAAGCTATTCAAGAAACCCACCACTTTCGATATCTCCTCTTCATTAGTCTTTTATATAGCCATTTTTTTTTAATGAATAATTGTAAATATTTGGAAAATAAATGGTGTATGAAATACTGTCATCCGAGTATTATTTTACCTTCCAAAAAACATCCATCAGAACGATCTCATAATAACTGTAAGACATTGAAACCGAACATGAGGAGGTGCGAGGATAGAAGGATATTTATAACAAGGTGGGAGTTTTAAAGGTGATGGGGGACAGTGACATTGGGTGACCTTAATTTAAGTCTTGACGGGTTCGCTTATCAACATTTATAAGTTAATGATAGTCATACCTTTAATGGTAGCAGTTAATATCAACGATTCTAAGTCGCCATCATGACTGGCACATAGCTTTATAGGGTTACTGAGATCATCTTTGTGATCCTTGGCCACATCCAAATAACATATCAAACATCTACAATTATTTAACTAGTCAATCCAGGCGATATAAGGCGGAGGACAGAATCAGAATGAGAGAGAGAGAGAGAGAGAGAGAGAGAGCTGCTTATAGGATAATTAAAAAGGATATTTTCGTCTGAATAATATTACTATGAATAGTCAGTTCCAACAAAATTTAAGGCATTTTTATTTAGAAAATGTGAAAACGATTAAAAACAATACGATGTGATAAGATTTCATAATAATTATTTTCCAAAAAGAAATATGATAACCTGTTTCTTAAAGCAGAAGGTCTCAAGTATATCCGTCAGATTAATAACTAACCAGGAATAAAAGCTCTCTCCCTTTCCAAATATGTTTCATTCAATATTGCATTTCTTTCCGTGATCACCGTAATTTCCCTACTCTTCCCTTTCGAACCATACTAACTATGTATGCACTGGTTGTTTGAACGTGGGCCTCTTTCAGGGCAAGAAGGGTACATTTGAGTCTGGGGCCCTATACGCAAACGCCAAAACATCAAACGTCAATCACAAAGTAAAGAAAGACATGACAGGTTTCAGATTATCAAAGTACTTGAGCTTTGCTTTATACCGGCATCATCATCACAGTATCAAATGTCAGCTATGGCATGCAAAGAGAGAGAGAGAGAGAGAGAGAGGAGGAGAGAAACTGCCATAGCACCCGTTACCCTACTTCCAAGTAGCAGCGGGTTTAGAAGAAGAAATAACGCCTAGCTAATGACCCTTCCACGACATTAAGGTCGTCTTGGTACAGCTCATTACGTCCTAGGATGTCAACGATGAGAGAGAGAGAGAGAGAGAGAGAGAGAGAGAGAGAGAGAGAGAGAGAGAGAGTGAGTTAATGGCACCCTTTCCTCAGTACGACAGGCTACAAATCAGAGGCAGCTATAGCACGCAATTCTCTCTAGTCTCAACGTGCAGAGAGAGAGAGAGAGAGAGAGAGAGAGAGAGAGAGAGAGAGAGAGAGAGAGTTGCTCAAGCAGGTCTCAGCGGAAGTAATATCGACAGGGGAACTGAAAAACCTAAATTAGTTTGAAGGAAATAAAACTACGAAAATTAAGCACAAAGCACCATCTCATGATGTTGCAAATATATTTTCAAATTTTCCATTTGAATATCTCGGGTAAATCATCTTACAACACACATTTCATATAGTATCGCGTTTGTATGTTTGTGCGTGCGCGTGTATCACAAGCAACCTGACATCAGTATTCTTTTTTATTCATTTATTTTTTTTAGCATCGAGCTAACAAAATGTTCATACTAAAACGAAATTTATGTAATTATATGTATATATTGTATTATATATATATATATATATATATATATATATATATATATATATATATATACATACATATATATATATATATATATATAATATATATATATATATATATATATATATATATATATATATATATATATTGAGGCACAAGGGTAATACTGCTGTTAGTGCGCATTGAAAAAAAAATGAAAATCAAACTTATGATAAAGAAAACTACAACGCTAGACCTATTATTACTTGGCAGGCAATGAATTCCAAGAAATACAGCTTTTCCCTAATAGAAACTGCCTCAAATACGACACATGCTACATAATTTTTTTGGAGGGACAAATAAGACTGATCACCTAATCATATTGGAATGAATGGGATAACAGCAATTAGACTGCTTTGACACTGTTGCCTACAGGAGTCCAGCTACCACTACCACGTTCTATCCTACATTGCTTTTTAAATTATATAATCTAGATATAAAACCAGCGGTAAGCTAAGGAGGAACTGGGTTAAATGAGAAGCATACGATGAATTGCTTGCAATGAACCTACGTTATTTTGAGCTACTTTAAAATTTACCTGTTCCGCACATAAATAATCTGGAACCTTTGACAAACAAGCATGATCTAGATGCTCGCCTTTCCTATAATTTTAGTATCTCGTTGTTATGCTAAGAGGTTTCAATTAGTATAAGTTATTTTCACTTTTCGTCTATTTACCTTTTTTTTACCTCCTTCACGTCTTCGTAGCTTAACCTAAGCTATAGAGAAAAAACTTGTTCAACATAACACAGGTGCATGTCTCTGGCATTACTCTTAATTTGGGATAATGTCCTAGAGCTACTTACTGACTGTATATACTATAAATATAGTCGAACATATTTAAATGGGGTCTCTTGGGTCTAGGCCTTGTGAAAGCTTTTTGAACTTGAGGTAGCCTAGGCTATTGATACAAGAGGGTTTCTCAGAACTCAGTTTTCTCAAAAGTAGGTAAAACGGATGGGCAAATTAGTTTTTCATGGGAGAATCAAATAGGAAAGACAGCGGAGTTACCAGAATTCTGTTTTTTTTTTTTTCTTGTGATAGAAGACGGGGGAAAGCTGACTCGGTCTTCATGAAACCCATATAATCAGGGCCGTTTCTAGTTCATTTGGCGCCCCAGGCAAGAACTCGTTATGGCGCCCCCCTTCCCTCCAGGCTGGAAATAATAACATAAACAATTTCGAACACAACTAGCATCTCAAGTTCCCCAACAAAACAACATACTTTATTAATAAATCATCTTCACGTATATGTATACACAACAAGGAAAAGTATAGACTCAAAAGTATACAAACTATTTTTGTAAATTTTAATAGAATAATGCCATTATACATTTTTATTGCAAATCCTACCTAAGATAAATTGAAAAAGGTAATCTTGCCAATATAAAACCATAGAACTCAATGCATATATGTTGAGGGCTATGCTAAAACTATTATATACAAGTTTTCTTCACTGATTTTTCATATTTAAAACCTGACTCTTCTTGACTTTCTTGCAGCAAAATCATCTATAGTGTCATCATACGAAATCTGTTTGTATACTTTTCTATTAATACTAATTGCCAGCCCATTTAGGCGCTCCTGTGACATAGTAGACCTTAAATATGTTTTAATGAGCTTAAGTTTAGAGAAGCTTCTCTCTGCAGATGCCACAGTCGCAGGTGTAGTGACAGCAATTCTTAATGCCACCCACATGTTTGGATAGATCGCTTTCAGGCCTTTCTCCTCCAGAAAAACAAGAAGGTCTAATGTTGTCATATTTTGTTTTGGCCATTGTTTTGGAAATGACTGCATCTCTACAATCAGTTCATCATAATTTAAATCAGAATGATCCCCAGATGTGAGTGTATTACACAAATCTTTTGCCTGCTTTTCTAGCTCACTAGATGTCAGGTCAGAGAAGTTTATTAGAACACTGAATTTCTTTGCAACATCACTCATCATTCCAGTTCTCTCTCTCAGAGATTCAATGGCCATATCCACAACTACATTGAAAAATGAAAACTCCATTTTTTCAAGGCATCGGTAATAGGTTCATCAGGGGCCTCATAGAAATATTAGGAAAACTGCCTTTTAGTAGTTCTGAGTCTTTTCTGCTTTAGAGCAGCTTCCACATTCATCTCCTCACATATCTCTTTGGCAGATGTCTGGGCATCAGCAAACCCAGTGTCTCTGTAGCTAACAAGGGAGGTTTCAGTCTTCTTGAGAATGTCAACAGCTACATCCAGATGCATGCATTGTGATTGCAGAAGTTTATTCACAGTTTGAACTTTTCTAAGGATATCATACCACACCACCGTACAAACAGAGATCCGGTATGATCCCACCTCTTCTGCTAAGGCTTGTGCTTCAATTTTAATAGCTGGATCTGCAGTGCTTGCTCTCACCTCTAAAAGAGCATCTCTCACTTTTGCAGCCTGGAATCTTACAACCTCTACACTGTTGATTCGACTCTCCCACCGTGTGTCTGCCCAGGATTTCAAAGTTGTGTCCACATGTTTTTTTTAGGGTCGACCACCTTTGAGTGGAGGCAGAAAAGAGATTAAATAATTTTTGCAGGTAGCCAAAGTAGCTAGTTGCATCTGAGGAGCTCTTTGCTGCATCACACACAACCAGATTAACAGTGTGTGCTCCACATGGCACAAATAAAGCCCTGGGGTTTAACTGAAGAAGTCTAGCCTGGACTCCCTTGTTTTTTCCTCTCATATTTATCTCTATTTATTCGGGGTCGCCGTTTATAATGAGTCAGGGGTGCCAAAACGTGGAAATGACGTCATAATTATGGATTATTTTAACCTAATTTATGACAGGAATCAACGCAAATTAGCGCCTCCGGTTTTGACCGCGAAAAAGTTATGGATGTCCTATCCATTACTATAGATCATTGGTTTATAAGGTATATAACTCCTGGATTTCATTCGAATTTTCAACTCAGAAATATCTCCAAAAAGTGAATTTTGTTTCTTATAAAAACTATAGGCTAGGCTTATGCACACACAACACAGCTGCACACTTACCTCTACTTTGGGCTCGTTTTTCCTCTTCCTCCTTTTTTCTTTTCTTGTTTGCTGCACCTGACAGCTTGGACTGTCTCTTCATGATTGATAAATGCTTGAATTCTTGACAGCTGCGTTAACAACTTAAGAAGACTTAAAAAAAGAAGTAAAGATTGGAGTAAACACGATGCTTAGAACTAAACTAAGGTGGCGTCGCGAGCAGGCGGCTGTCTTAGTTTTAAAGCTCCTTGATACTGACGACATCTACCTATCCAGTGTTGCCAACTTTTCCGAAACATTAAACACCGTTGCATCAAGTATTAACACTTCCATTATTCATTTATTTTCGCGTTTACACTTGCATTGGTATTTCTACAGAAGCAGTCCGCACGGACGGCAAGGAACGTAACCGCGGATACGACATCCACTAGGGATTGGAGCGTCCAATGTATTTCGCCGTGTTTAGTACTGGCCCCTGGGGGGTTAATTACAATCGTCCGAATAAATATTACTTAAAATTCTTGTTCAGTAGGTAAAACTGCATAGAAAAACCGCAACTGCCATAGTCTAGGCCGCTGCGGATAAGTACCCTAGATCTACCCTTGCATTTATTTATTTGAATCATTCACGTAAAAATAATACTTCTCTCATTTATTTATATATTAATTTTGGATGGCAATTTTGCAACCCCCAAGCAAATGGCGCCCCAGGCGACCGCCTGTGTCGCCTGTGCCTAGAAACGGCCCTGCATATAATACTAATCAACAGGGAAAATTTTACTTGAAGTTTTGGCCGTCACACTAATCATCAGTATTGTCGAAAAACGAATTACAACTGAAAGTTGTATGTCACTGTTTACATACGAGCGATTGTAAACACACACGCACACACATACAAGCACACATCCAACGTTGGTTCTTCATACGACATTTGTACCCGATACAGTAAGTAAACAATTTAATGTCTTCACTGGTAATTCGGATTTATTTGCAAGTATCCATGCTTAAGAAAAGCTACCGTTTCATATAAATGAAAGACGCATAAACAAAGGATAGAGTTGAGCGAAGTATTAAAGAATTTCAAAAGAACGTAAGCCGAAGTCCTTATAGGCTAGCATTCGTAACGTTCCTTATCTTTAATACCAACTGATGTTTCGAGCCATTTGCACGTGAAAAACCAATTCTCACCACATCGTTTTGTCATTAGGAAGGTCCTAGTGCTTCTACTACGGATGAAACTCGATTGTTTATTTAATTCCTTCCTGTTTACACAATTGCACACCCGTTTTCACAGCAGTGCCATTCAACAACTAATGATATATTTACTTTTTGTTGGCTGCCGTTGTGACGTCATTTTGGTCGAAGGCGTGTTTTTTTTAACGGAAATTTTTTTATCAAACATTTTATACGGGAGACGTTCACTATATTTAGAAATGTTTAAAGATAGCCGGGTATATATTAATTATGATATTATTGAATAGCTTAGTCAGATCGCAGCTTTTAAACAAGGAAAATTTTAAATATTATGGCTACCTGGTAACTCATCTTACGGGGTCTTTGTCTTTGTAAAATTGTTTGTTCTTAGGGTAAGCTTAACGTTTATTCACAAGATAAACGTTAATGCATGTTCAATAGAGAACTCTGTAGTTGTATATACGCGTATTGATTTACCTATTGCTTAATGATGAGTTGAACGAACTAATTATTTCTAAACTGTTCTTGAAGGTGATAATTTTTCTATCGTTTGGTGTCAGGTTAACTTCAAGGTGGAAGTATTAAAAATATCACTCTCTCTCGCTCTCCCCAGATGCCATGTGGTATATGGAAAACAAAAATTACACAGGAAATGGTACCACTGTCAACGAGGTCTTCCAGGATGTATTTTCATTCCTGATTATCTTCAATTACGTCATTCCGATATCGCTCTACGTCACGTTAGGTAAGTTTCATATTATCATATATCAACAGTTAGTCGATTCAACTAACTGGTGAAGGGTGGCTTCAGAGTTGAGACATAATTATCACTGCAATATTCATATTTTAAGTGAAAAATCATAGATGAATCGTCTGATTCATATACCAACGCAGGAGTTTCATTTGCCTCCTGTCCAATGCAGTACTTTCATCTCGCCATTTAAATGCATTACTTTATAAGACTTTTTACTTTAATGCATGGAAATTACTTATCGTGTTGCTTTTCCAGAGGT
>NC_087219.1:40954624-40967124 GCF_015104395.2 Macrobrachium nipponense
TTGAACCAATGGTATTAATTTGTGAATAATGCAAGTTTCTTCTACATATCGGTTTTCTCTAAACTAGTTAAAAAAACATTATTGCAATCAAGCAAAATGTGGCCCTGAACTGAAGAACGGTTGCCACCAAACACTGAGTTTGAAGAATCCTAGAACCTCCCCAGTCAAAAACGGTGTGTCTGTGTTACTGTTTATAGTCTCTACTTGTAATTATAAACTGTTATTTGCAGATGCAGTTTTCCTTTATCCTTGTTTAGTTTATCCTTGAAGTTGTGATCCTTCAAAAGTTCCTTTGAGAACTGTTGAAATATGCATCATTATTAGGACAGGTCAAGCTGTAACCCAAGTTGGGGCAGCAGAATACTTCTAGACTAAAGGCCCAGTAGGTAAAGTAGCTCTGTACAGAAAATAAAAGGGAAATGAGAGGTAAACAATAAACTATGAATATCCTTATCAGGTACAGGGCAGAGTATCCCTTTGCTTTAACTGCTGTGACCTAAGACATGAAAATGCCAATTTGGCTCAGATGCTTGTTAGATTTGAACGTACATATCAGCTCCTGGGCTTCATTAAATATCTTGTTGTCAGGTACCCCAGGTTTCTCTGAAGTATGTAGATACCTGATAATCTTATACATAAATGGTTTTGCCTTGGTAACTCTATGATGCATTCCTCTGTCTCCCTTAATTTCTCATCACATATCCAAGCAACCTTAATATTTGAGCTCTTAATCTAGTTTTCAAGCCTCTGGACTCAATAACAGTCAGCAACTTCCTCAGTTATATTTATATGCTCTCCTCAACTCACTGCAGACATGGATCTCTGCATTTTGTGGTCCCACCTAAACAAAATCTGCACTTACTTAAGATATTGCCAGTGTCCCCAGTGCATAGGAGGAGCGGGGCTTACTAAAAGTGTTATCGATTTTTGCTCAGATCCTTAGACCAACAGAATCTCTCGTCCTCTTCAACATGGCTCTTGCTCTTCTTCTGTTTTACACCATGCTAACGATGGCTTTTAAAGCTCCAGTATATCCTCAGTTAGTCTAAATTCATAGCTATTACATATTCAGTGTTAAATTTACACAAGCAAGAGTGCATGGTATAAAACTAAAGAGGTACTTGCTATGAAAAATGGTTAAGAGCTCCTGTTTTAGATTCTGACGGGAAGGAACGACCAAGATCAGTTTTGTTAGGGTTGACAGTACCATCTTTAGCTCTGCTTGATCCAGAACCCTTTCATAAGAACTTGTTGAATTAGATTAGGCAGCCGGTCAAGACGAGCGGGACAAAGAGTTGTTTTCCTAAAAGTACAGACCAGTTTTCCTGGAAGCACTTGAGGGCTATGAACAACTTCCTGGATCATAGGCAAATGCAAAATTGATGCAAACTGGCTGAAATGCCCATCTATAACTGATGCCTTTGCAATTCTAGAAGGTAGATTTTATCACTTGCCTTGCAATATAATTTATTTTGAGACACACTTCAGCAAACAAATGGAAGTTCGTTGAGAAAATCGAACAAACTAAAGAGTAAATGTAAAGGGCAGCTTGTATGTTGAGGGGTTCACTTTCAAGTTCTGCGAGGTGAGGCAACCCGGTCTATCAGTCCATTACATAAATTACCTTGATATTAAAATTGTGAAACACAGAATTTTTAGGATACTATATGATTCACTGTCAAAGTTCAAGACTTTTCCCTGTGAAAAGTTCAAGGACTAATTGGTTACTATCTACAGTGTGGACCTTGCAAACAGCCCTACTCACTGCAGTAAAATCAAAGAATATGTATAGATGCTCCTCTTTCAAGAATGGGCGCTTTTGGGTGCCTGTCAGTAATAAGACTTTCCGAGTATAGGTAGGTAGGCGTGAGGTACACGTCACGAGGTTGGGCTCCACCCACACTTCCCAAGAGCCGTTGAGTTCTCAAGCAAACACTGAGCAACTCATAATCAGACCAATGGAGTACCGTAATACTTCAATTTAAACTCTTCGAGCATATCCGAGGTTCGAATCACACACACACATGATCCACACGCTCATATCAAAACGATTACACTTTTCACTAAGTTTTAAATTATCTAAATTAAAGAGTCTGTCAAATGAATGACGCTGGTTCCTTGCCAGGATCCGGACTGAGAAGCCGACTGGGAGCCTAGGTCGCTTTTGATCGACCCAGTGCTCTGTGTGGATGCCCTCAGTCGAAATGGTCTGCCTGTCTTGGTTTTCCTTGTCCAGAGACCTTTTTCTGGGACCAGCTCCCAGGGCATCTTCCTCCCGGATTGGCTCTTCCTCTGGCGTCCCACAGGGTCCTGTCGCCCTCAGAAGGATCAAAGGCTTCGTTGAAGTAGGCCCTGATGACTTCCATCCTCATGTGCGATGACGCTTCTGGGAAGAGGTGTTAATGTTTCGTAAATTTATGATATAAAACACAATTTTAGGAAACGAATTCCTGTGGTGTATTTGTTATACTACGATACTATGATCAGTTTAAATTTCCTGTTGTCACGCTATGCTTATGATTGACAGATTTGCATCGTCATAATTCATACATTTACTTGGTGAGGCAATTTTATTTAATTAACTAAATTTCTGAGGATATTTTCTAACTTTTTATGGACTGTACAACATGAGCCTCTTGCTATATTGTAATGAGTCTTATTTACTTATTCATTTGCTTGTTTTATTCATTTATGGGTAATGTGAAACAAAAACAATCGCTCTGAATATTAAATTTTGCTTGAAAGTGCCGTCAAATTAAGTATCAGATTACCTATAGTATGATCACATCAACCGTAATCTGATGTCTAGGCCAGTCCCTTACGACGCTCCTGATTGGCTGTTGATAAGCCTATCACCAGGGCTGGAAACTCTCAGTCTCTCAAGAGAGTTCACATAAGCAGGATGCATGTTTCCACCTCTCCTGAGGGATACGGCTTTCAAAAGTATCCCTCGGGAGAGGTAGAACATATACCCTGCCTATGTTAACTCTCTCGTGAGACGGAGAGTTTCAGCCTTGTGATTGGCTTATCAACAGCCATCAGAGGCGTCGTAGGGACTGGCCTTAGACATGAGAAGCACAATTGATGTGAATCTACTTAGAAGAAAGTCTATCTCTCTCGATTAGCTTTACACACGAAAACTACCTTTTGCTTTTATCTATAGCTTTGCCTTACCTTCCTCCCGGAGTCTTTCCATCAATTCTTTCATCCGAGAACGACAAGAAGACAGCTTGTATGACATCTGGAATCAGCACACGACGGCAAGGAGGAATGGAAGCCCAGCAGGAGCCACGCACTCTCATACATCCGATAGAAGGACCAGAAGATCTCGTAGTTTTCCAGGACCTCTCTGGAAAGGGAATCAGACAAAGCCTTTTTTTTCGTTTACTGCAGTAGTAGGGAGGAGCTTTGGCTATTATCATCAGCGCCTGCAGCTCTTAAACTTCTACAGTGACAGTTCAACTTAACGGATATCAGTACCTATCGGCAAAATTGCGATGATTATTTATGCTAAGTTAACACTTTGAAGGGACAAATTTGATGTTAGGTGAGAAGTACCATTTTGCTTAGGCTAGGAACTATTGTGCAATTAGAAATTCAGAAGTTAAGCGATAAATGCATTACTACCCTAATACAGTTCACTTGTGTTTGAATATTTTACTGACATTTGTATTTAGTTAAAAAAAATTATTTATCTATTTTTCTAATAACTGATCTCCTCTTTCTGTAATTCTCATTACTTTCTGTTATTCCTTTCGAATGAAAACCATATTCTTCAGAAGTTTGAATTTCCAGTCAATGGTACCTGTGGTAACTTGTTCCATATGAATAGGGTTCAACTTCTGTACAATAACAACTATTAATATGTGGAATTGCCGTTAGCCGTAAAACATATAGAGATATTCAAGGGCAGGCTGATATAGGGATTTTGATACAGTGTCTGTTAAGATGAGGTGCTACTGTACTACTGTAATTTGTGGCTGCTTACCTTTCAATTTTCTAGACCTAGTACTACTCTCTGTATAGAGTGTGAGCTGGAAAATGAGCTGTGTTACATGCTTAGCAGAGCATGAGATGAAGTAAGTGCACTGTTAATTTAACAGTTTATGCTCAAGAATCAGTGTAGTCTACTTGCTTTGCAAAACATCAGCATTCACAGGTGTCGAGGAGCCATTATGTCACTGACCACATATAGGCCTAAAGTCTACCTCTGTTCATTTCGTTAGAAAATTAGAGAGCAGTCTCACTCCCAAACGCTTATGAGTCTATAAAGTTACCTTCAAGATTGCGTGTCCATTGCCTCTTATTTGTGTTTGGTGTGGTGTGTGTGTGTGTGTGTGTGTGTGTGTGTGTGTGTGTGTGTGTGTGTGTGCACATGTATATACCCTAGGCCTATAGGTCTTCTCGTTTCTTTCATTTGCAAATTGGAGAGCGGTTTCACTCCCAAGCTTATGAGTCTATGAAGATGCATCAAGATTTCATGGCTATTACTTTACTTTTCTTTCCATGTACATATATATGTGTCTGTGAATATCCTCCATTCAATAAAGTTTACCATAATTATCCTCTAAGGATACTTACATGATGAATCCTTCATACAACAGACACAGGACGACGTAGAAGATCAGTGTCAGTATCACAGACCAGATGAAGAATTGGGTGTAGTAGTTGGCCACTAGTACTAACTGCCGAATGAAATTAAAAGATGACATAAGACTGTATATTTACGATCCGTCGGTAACGTTATACACAAGAAAAAATTATAAAATAGAATTGAAGACTGTATAAAAAGACTATAAATATTAGAATATATAACCTGTAAGTACGCGAACACCCCCCTCGGAAACAAAACACACACATATAGATGTGTTATATACTACATATATGTATGCATGCGCGTGTTTATGTATGCGCACATATACACACATGCAATATATACATATATATGTGTGTTTGGATTCATGTATGCAAATAGTTATAAAAATCATACATAGTTTTGCATATAGCATTACCAAAATACATCACATAACATCCCAAGAACACGTCAAAGAAAAAAAAAAGAAAAAAAAACTGACGCCACACACCTTGATAGTGACGACGTAAATGCAAATGTTGGCGAGCGTAGTGCCAAAGAGATAGAGATCCATCGTTTGTCCGAAAGGCAGACTGGGTTGTCCGTGAGGTAGAATAGCATTAGGCCAGCCGAAGTACATGACAGAGGACTGCCATAGTCCTGCGAGGGAAAAACTGTTGTTATTATTATTATTATTATTATTAGTTATTATTATTATTCTTATTATTATTATTATTATTATTATTATTATTATTATTATTTAATTTTGATTTATCTTTTAATGATTTATTGATTTTAATTATTAGTTATTGTTAATGATTTTATTTATTATTTATTATTATTATTGATTATTATTATTATTATTATTATTATTATTATTATTATTATTATTCATTTCATTTTGATTTAATACAGGGTGCCCACAAAGTCCTGGTACCAATCTTAGCAATAATTATTATTCAATTTTTATTTTTTTATAAGTATGATTATTAGCAGTAGTAATAGTAGTAGTAGTAGTGGTAGTAGTAATAGAAGTGGAAGCAGAAATTATTGGTAATCATTCGTAATGCTCAAGGACCAATTCAGTATTCATGCAATCCTGCAGGATTCGTTCGGAAGATTCAAGGAGATCTAAAGACACCATTTGAAAAGTAGTAGTCATTTTGAGATGATTGTTCTACATAAAAATGTCCATATTGCTTGAAGTATCTTTCAAGGCCTTTAAAGGCTTTTAAACTAAACATAATTCAACACGAAGCATCCAACGTTAATTTAACATTAAATTAAACCTGCCATATTTACACGACATTTAATATAATGTTAAAATAAAGAATAATTAATATTAACTTTAAAGTTCAACGATACATTGCACAAAATATAAAATGTACAAGAACACATGAGAGACAATGAAAGCCAGAAGAATAAAAGGAGAGAGGAAACAAGACAAAATTCTGGAGGAGACCCATTTAAAACAGCGACGCCGACTGGAGACGAAGCTGAGAAGAAGAAGAAGAAGAACAACAACAACAACAACAAACGAATACAAGGAAAATAATGGAACATAACGGAAGTAGGACGCAAAAAAAAAAAAAAAAACACGAGGAGACCCATTCAAAAAACAGCAACCACAACTAAGATTAAGCTCAGAAGAAGAAGAAAAGAAGTAGAAGAAGAAGAAGAAAAAGAAGAAGTAGAAGAAGAAGAAGAAAAGAGAAATAAGAAAAGAAGACATGAGAAACAAAGGAATAAAAAGGGAAGACACAAGACAGAAACACCCGGAAGAGAACCCATTAAAAACAGCGACCCCGACTAGGAACTAAACTCAGAAGAAGAAGAAGAAGAAAGAACCAAGGAATACACAGAAAACAAAGAAACAAAGGAACTAATGACAAGAAACCAGCGAATGCACAGAACACAAAGTAACAAACGAACGGAAGACCCAGAACAGAAGCCACCGCAGGAGACCCAATGAAAACAACGACCCCGACTAGGGACCAAGCCCAAGACGAAGAAGACTGAATCAAAAGCGGCATCTTCACCGAAGGCGATCCACTTGAAGAACGTCGGCCAAGACATGGCGGCGTTCCCTGCGTTCGCCTGGTAGAGATGAGGGCGAGACATCAGGAGGTCCGCGGGGATGTTCTGGTCGAAGAGGCCGTAGACTAAGATCGGCAGAGACGTGAAGGTGATGTTGTACATCGTCAGGATCATGCTGTCGTAGACGGTCTGGAAGGCGGTGTTGGTGATAGAGGTTTATATACTGACGGCATTAGGGATTATACGTATATGTACGAGTATGTATGTACTATATATGTATGTGTGCGTATAAGCATTATTGTAAATTAAATTATGTAACTATAGATTATTGTCATCATGCTAACTTTACAAGATCAGATAGTTTTCAACGTACACAAATACAAACATACATCTATATACGTATATATATACATATATAATATATATACAAGTACACACATACACACACACACAACACACACACATATATATATATATATATATATATATATATAATAATATATATATACTTGTAATATATATGTATGTATGTATTTACAAGTCTTTTTATAAAATTATGAATTACATGAATTAATAGATATTCAATATATTGGACAAAACATCAATTAACTTATTTTGCGCTAACTTAGGTAAAAGGATAACATTGCCTTAAAATAGCAGTTTTGCATAAAGAAATTTTCAGATTTGCTAAAAAATATCAGCATGTTAAATAAACGCGAATCAAACTTCACATTGCCTAACCTTCGTAACTTTGTTTCAAAATATCTCGTAAATGTAATCAATTTTATACTTTATCACATTTCGAAACATGCTGGTATTCACAGAGTTACAAATTTATCACATTTGCTTTACCATACGTGTTACCTGCTCAAAAAAGGTCTGTGCATATGTATGCACGAGTCTATTTATATTTGTATAATAATGTGCTCCTGCATATAAGAATGCACGTTCTGGACATTGGAATATGTGTGTGCATGTGTATGCAAGGTGTCTGCTTGTAGTTACGTATGCAGAAGAGTGTATGTATATCTGTATGTGCATTAGAAGTGTACGTTTATATGTTTTCCTACACATGTGTATGTGTGTGAGTGGTGTGTTTACTTAGGTAGAAGAGCGTGTAGTTCTATTTATTTGCTTATGTAGATGTGCGGGCGTATGTGTGTAAGTATGTGTTTACCTACATAGAAGTGATTGGTTGTGTGTGAGTTGTGTGTGTGTTTACCTACAAAGAAGTGGAGGAGATGTGTATATATGTATGTATGCGTTTACCTTGTGCTTGTGATGTGTATGTGTGTTTACACGTATAAATGTACAAACACGTTTACCCACATAGACCTATGTGGGTAAACACACACGTTTGGGCATATACCTGCACAGAAGTGTTTGTGCGCGTGTGTATGTGTGCTTGCGCATGCACGCGAACTCACCTGCGTCGAGAAAGCGCTCCAGATAGCGAAGAAGACCTGGGGCGTGATAAAGGTGAGGTTCTTGTAGAAGGAATACTGAACCAGAGTCGACACCCTGACGTAGTACCAGTGCCCATGCACCAGCAGGACCTTCTTCAGGAAGTGGAACCTCCCGAAGGCGAAGTCCGAGCACCTGACGGCCTGGCGCCCCTCTTTGCCCATGATTCCTGCAGAAGGGAGGAACAAGAAGAAGAGGGAGATGATGAGATTCTGTTATTTGTTTATGTACTGGTCGTCTGTTCAGTTCTGTCCCGTGATTCTTGTTCAATACTATTAAAAGAAGAGGATTTTTTTTTATCTAGTCTTTTATTTGCTTTTTTCTCTCTATTTTCCAATATATTTCCCTATTCTTCATTTATTCATTTATTTACTTACCTACTTACTTATTTATTTATTAGTATTGTTATTTGGCTTGTGTCACAATTCTCTTACCTTAACTTGGCTTATCTCTTTCATACATACCAAGTGTTTTGTAATAATAATGAATGAATAATAAATAATAATAATAATAATAATAATAATAATAATAATAATAATAATAATATAATAATAAATAATAATAAATATTTTGGTAAGAAGACCCTCTTTTAGGCAAATGCAGTCAAAAAGAATGGCAGAATTAAGCGAGTTGACTTTATATATTGTTGCTCTATTTTTCTTACAATTCGCTTCTCAGGCTCAAGCGATGTTTTGCTGGAGTAACTGCCCAATATTCATATTGGGATTTAAGGGAATTTTTTAAAAAATTATAAATGCTGAAGGTAATCTTTTATTAGAACAGGATATCAGGTCCAGGTCAAGCAGGGGTCGTCGTCAGTGCCGGTATTATTCATGCTGGTATGGATACACCACCAATACCAGCCCTTAAACCAAAAAAACGACCCCGGCCCCGAAACTGAACTACGCCAACGGAATAATACCAGCACTGACGACGACCCCTGCTTGACCTGGACATGATATCCTGTTCTAATAAAAGATTACCTTCAGCATTATAATTTTTTGAAAATTCCCAATAGGAAGATTGGCCAGTTACTCAAGAAACTTCGCTGAGCCTGAGAAGCGAATTGTAAGGAAAATAGAAAAAACAATATGTAAAATCAACTCGCTTAATTCTGCCATTCTTTTTAGCAGAATAATAATAATAATAATAATAATAATAATAATAATAATAATAATAATAATAATAATAATAATAATAATAATAATAAAATAATAATAATATAGTAACTGCATGACCTCAACGCACTCAGATTCAATGAACGTTAAGGTTAATGGCCCTACTGATTAACTGTTTAAGTTATCTTGCATCACGTTATCAGGTAAATGGGTTACCTCTCCATAAAGAAAGAGGACAATACAGAAACCTGTAATCAACTAGTAAGGTGGTTACAGGGAACATATACAGTTACACGCGTGAGGATTAGGAAGTTCTGGTAAAAAAAAAAAGAAAAAAAAACAAAAAAAAAATTTTATATGTATGTATATACATATATATATAGCGAATACCACGGGAAAATGATAGGCAGAAATCCACAGCGCTTTCGTCTTTACTCAGACATCGTCAAGGAGCTACTAAAGTACAATTGGGGAGGAAGGTCTCAGATACAAACAAGATCAGGAATACCAGATGGTTAATTATCAAAAGGGTGGGTAAAAATTAAAAGGGATAATCCAGGATTATCTGATATCACACGGTCACAAAATTAACAGATTCTGACCCTAACCGAAATTACAAAGTATCTTTACAGTCCAAAAACATGTAAAAACTGAATATATTAATTTTGTTGCTTATATTTATCTACAACTTTTTTCTTTTTTCATTATGAAAGCATCAAGTTTAAATAAACCAAGACTTAAATTTAGAACATTTCTATTATTTGACTGATAAAAACAAGATTCAATGATATTCCTTTTAACTGTGTCATTACATGGGACTAAGGCTCTTGCTTGACTCCAGTTAATAGATGGTCTAAATCTCTCATATGTACGAATAATGCATTCGATATTTGCCCAGTTCTCACAGAATTGATGTTGCTTGAGACGCTGTGAAAGAGATTTGCCGGTTCTGTCCGTAATAAGACCTTTATCACACTTTTTTGCAAGGAATTTCATATATGCAGTCTGGAAGATCTTTAGGAGAATTTTTTATTACTAAACTCTTGACATTAATATTACTGAAAACAACATTTATGTTAAAAAGCTTTAAAATTTCAGGAATATCTAAAAACCTTTCATCATAAGGTAATTTTAGAATGTTATGCTTACTAAATTCAAGTTTGTCATTAGTTGAATAAAATGTTTTTCTAGCTCTTTTCCATGCCACCTCTACAAAGTCCTTGGGTATTTTAGTTTCAATGCAATATCATAAATAGTTTTAATCAGCGTCAATAAACTGCGGGCTACAGACACGTAAAGCCCTTCCCAGGAAACATCCCAGAAAATACAGAGATTTAACATTTTGATGGTGATTGGAGTAGTTAATGAACAAAAGAGGCAATATTAGTTGATTTTCGAAAGACTGAAAAAGGTGAAATTTCTATCATTTCTATGGACAGTTACATCAAGAAAATTCAAATTACAATTTCTTTCTTCCTCTACAGTAAACCTTTTAATAGAAGGGACTAAATTATTGAGATTATTAAGGAATTCCTGGATGTTTTCGTGAACTGGCCAAATACAGAAGATATCATCCACATATCTAAACCAAATAACTTTTTGGGGCAAAATTCTTGGTAAGAGTTTTTGTCTCCAAAAAATTCCATGAAATATTGCTAAGGACAGGAGATAAGGGATTACCCATAGCCATGCCAAACTTTTGTACAAAAAATTCCCCATTGAAACAAAATTTACTATCTTTGATACATAACCTTATGAGACTAAATGAGATTTAATTTGTTTATTAAAAATGTGGGAGTTAAACTGAAAAATCTTATTGCTGAAAGCGACTGGACTAAGCATGCCAACGTGGACTTCATGATTAATTTATCTGACAAACCAGTGGATAGTGCATACAACAGCAGCTTTGGGATATGGGTTAAGCTTGGTGTATTTAATGGTAACCTGGACTGGTCGACATCTCAAAATCTTGTGTTATTTAGAAAAATTTAATCAAAACCTATGCCCTGATGATATCAATATTTGTAAAGGTATTGTGTATGGTGCTATGAGTAAACCTTCTCCCCCTTATGTACCCGTGAGACTTTCTCCAAGGCTTTTAAGAAAATTAAAGAATACGAAACAGTGAAGGTAACAAAAGCAGATAAATCTAATGCAGTGGTAATAATGAATAAAAGTGACTATATAATAAAAATAATGACATTGCTAAATGATACTGATACTTATACGAAACTGAGGTCTGACCCTACACAGACAGTTAACTCCCATTTTAATAAACAAATTAAATCCATTTTGAAGGGCTTGGACCTTTATTAATTAAAACAGTTTACACCGCATGCGCCTCCCTACCTTATATGTATGGTTTAGTCAAGACACATAAAATCAATAACCCTATCAGACCAATCATTAGTTCAGTGGGCTCAGTTACGTATAATTTATCTAAATGGCTTGTAAAAACAATTCTTACTCCTTTGGTAGGAAACATTTCTAACACGAATGTTAAAAACAATGTTGATTTTATAAACAAATTGAAATAGTTTAAATTTGAATTATGATTTTAATATAGTTAGTTTTGATGTTGTCTCTTTATTTACAAAAGTGCCTGTAGATGACTTACTTGAATATTTGGAAGAGGAATTAGAGCGTCATGACATTCCCTTAACGTGTAGCAAATCTCATTAGTCTCATAAGGTTATGTATCAAAGATAGTAAATAAATTTTGTTTCAATGGGGAATGGGGTTTTTTGTACAAAAGTTTGGCATGGCTATGGGTAATCCCTTATCTCCTGTCCTTAGCAATATTTACATGGAATTTTTTGAGACAAAACTCTTACCAAGAATTTTGCCCCAAAAAGTTATTTGGTTTAGATATGTGGATGATATCTTCTGTATTTGGCCAGTTCACGAAAACATCCAGGAATTCCTTAATAATCTCAATAATTTAGTCCCTTCTATAAAATTTACTGTAGAGGAAGAAAGAAATTGTAATTTGAATTTTCTTGATGTAACTGTCCATAGAAATGATAGAAATTTCACCTTTTCAGTCTTTCGAAAATCAACTAATTTGCCTCTTTTGTTCATTACTACTCCAATCACCATCAAAATGTTAAATTCTCTGTATTTTCTGGGATGTTCCTAAGGGCTTTACGTGTCTGTAGCCCCCGCAGTTTATTGACGCTGAAATTAAAACTATTTATGATATTGCATTGAAACTAAAATACCCAAGGACTTTTGTAGATGTGGCATGGAAAAGAGCTAGAAAAACATTTTATTCAACTAATGACAAACTTGAATTTAGTAAGCATAAC
>NC_087219.1:40972124-40979951 GCF_015104395.2 Macrobrachium nipponense
AATTCTTTTTCTCTTGGTGCCCAACGATGTTCAAAGTGCCCCGGGCTTTTTGAGAGCAATTGATACTAATCCTCAAAAAGTCAAGAAGTGATTGATAGTGCAGTATAAGTTTGAAAGTTATATCACCAAGGATCAACCGCTTCTTAGAGTGGCTGGAAACTTTCTTCTTGAAAAATATTGGATTGTTACTTTATAAACTTTAAGTCGAATAATAACAGAAGGATTTTACAAAAGACGATTCATAGAAAATTATTTTTCACAAAACATTATTCTATATTTGTTCTTTGGCCTAATCAAAACAATAGCAATCTATTCCGAAGACTGTGATGTTTAACGCCAATTTAAGATCGGTTTTTGGCGATATTTATCATAACTATTACACTTTCTCTAGTGAGTAATTCTAGATAAATGTAATTATCAAGATACCAAGAATTATTACATCGAGAAATGTTCCCAAAGACTATCCTAGCAATGTTATGCATTATGTACAACACCTTCAGAAAACCACAATTGTCCCAAATATTTCTCGGAATCACTTTTGCCCCTTTGACCACTGACCTTGATGCCCACCACTCTCAGAGACTCTCGGAATCACTTTTGCCCCTTTGACCACTCACCTTGATACCCGCCACTCTCAGAGACTCTCGGAATCACTTTTGCCCCTTTGACCAATGACCTTGATGCTCGCCACTCTCAGAGACTCTCGGAATCACTTTTGCCCCTTTGACCACTTGACCTTGATGCCCGCCACTCTCAGAGACTCTCGCAATCACTTTTGCCCTTTGACCTTTACTGACCTTGATGCCCGCCACTCTCAGAGACTCTCGGAATCCCTTTTGCCCCTTTGACCACTGACCTTGATGCCCGCCACTCTCAGAGATTCAAGGGTCTCCTGCACTCCGTCCTGGAGCAAGTCCTCCACTCCAGTGGCTCCCAGGAGCGTCAGGTCATCCTCCATCCTGTTCATGACCTCAGCCACAGCCTCCTCCCTTCCCCCCCCCCCCGTCGAGTTTCTACGGAGAGGTGAAAAATCAGTTTTGAGAAAAGGTTTGACGTTTTTTTAGGATTTGGGATCCCCTTCTGCCCTCAGTGTTTCCTGGGTTAGACAAAACTGAAAGGCTAAAATGTGCCATAACAACAAGACCTCCTATAGTAAGGATATGTTTAATACATATGTCAAGGCCTGTACCGATAGGGTGGGTCGGGGGGTGTCGTTCGAATCTCTGGAAGTCCATATTCTCTGTGACTATCCTTTTCATTGAACTGCACTTATAAAGTAATAAATAACAATGTTTTTTGGCAAGTCTTTTTTTTTTTATAAATTTTGTTATTAAACATTAACATCATTCTTCAGTAGTAGGAATACAAGTGATAATAGGAATATGATATACTATATATGCAATGGACATTTATAGACGAAAAGGTTTTTGGTCCCAGTTTTGGGAAAAAAAAGAAAAAAAACCCCACTCCATAAAAAAAAAAAAAAAAAAAAAAAAAAACATACTGAGTATGGGCCGGTATGTTTAAACTTTTCCTCTAATGAGAACAAGACAGAAAACTAAAGTGTCTCAATAAATTTAGGATTTTTCTCGGATCCTTCCTAGATAGTGACCCCTAACTTTTAGGAGGTCATATCTTTATAATATTTATTTAGTATTTTTAAAAATATTTTTACGGTAATCCCCAACGTGATTGTACTAAACACGCCGCAAAGGTATGTATCCCACATTTACGGCGTGTTTAGTACAAACCCGTTGGGATTACAGTAAAAACATTAAAAAAATATTGTAAATATTATATAGATATGACCCCCAAACTTTGTTGGGTCAATATCTAGGAAAGATCCCTTTTTTCCTACTAGAAAGGTATTAAAACGCTGAAATATTCTGTGATTCTCCAAGATCCTAATCGTTCTTTTTTTAAAAGCTGCATTTGAAATAGAGCTTTGACGAATCTTCCTTAACTAACCTGTCTTGCATTGTTCAGATCTAAAGAAAACTCCTTGTAGAGTTCTGGAGTCAGTTCTCTTCTTGCAACACAGCCCAAAGTTCTTAAAACCGAGCTGAAAGTAAACAATAAATGACTAAATAGCTAAAGAGATATTTATTTTAAAAGATAAATAAATAAGAAGAAAATTGAATCAAGCAAAAACACGTCCTTAAAACTTAAAAAAATAAAAATAAAAAATCGCGCAAAACGAAGAAATTCTCCCTACCATAGCGTAGTCGTCAATGTGTTTGTTCGTCAGTGCGTGGATCTCACGCTGATGGTCGTTCTGGAGGTCGCACTTCAGGAAGACGCTGCTCTCGGCGCCCTTCGTCAGGAAGCCAGATGCGACCCGTCGAGTTCTCCTTCACCGCGACTGACATGCGCTTCCTGTCTGTGGGGAATCCGTTCACGTTACTTGTGCCTCCTCATTCCCGTGGGTCTCCGGGCCCTTCTGTGACCCACCCACCGCAGCTTGTTTTTTTTTTTTTACTTCATAATCTCCGTTACAAGCTTCAAATGACTCTCTCTCTCTCTCTCTCTCTCTCTCTCTCTCTCTCTCTCTCTCTCTCACACACACACACAAGGCAAGGATATTAATCCTAAACTCAAACCAGCATTTTCGGTTATTATCATTAATATTATTATTATTATTATCACAACATTAAAAATGTACTGGAGACCAAACTAATTTGAAAAGGGTGAAAAGTATTGTTAGACTAAGAATGGTTTATATTATAAGACACTGGATCCGAGAGAATTAAAAGCCGTTGGAGATTACAAGCATAATAAAATGTATTCAGAGAATATTAAAAAGGCACTATAGTATTAAAAGTATTGGAAAAAAAACTGAAGTAATAATGCATTTTCAATATTGATTAGCCTATCTAAAAGACACCATGGCTGTGAATAGTAAAAACGGTCTATGGTATTGAGAACATTCAAAATGCCTAGGGGTACTAGCAGAGCTGAAATAGAACTGGTAAACTGTGAGTATTTACAGGGCATTATGGGTACAAAGAGCGTTATCAAGGGTCCACTCAAAAATCATTACTACTGAGAGTATTGAAATACTCACCTGAGTCAAATTCTAACACTTGGAGTCTTGTGAAGGTTCTCTTCTCACCTCGAACATCGAGTGTTAGCTGGTTACCCTGTTGTTTTTCGAATATGACACCAAACCTTTGGTGGGGAAAAAAATAATAAAGCGTACGTTGAAGTACGGTGAGCGTATTTCGTATAGAAGAATCAATCGCGTGAAAAATACACAGAGAAAAGGATTTCGTTGGATAAAACTGAAGACTATTACCGCGGCCTGGTTCTCGTCAGTCATTAACTTGGATAGTATTTACTGCCTTTTTTTAAGGTTTTGTTTATTTTCATGTACTTTATATATGTTCTTAATTTTCATGTACTTTATATATGTTCTTAATATTTAATGTGTAAGATCAGCGGTAGTAGCCTGCACTTTTACACAAAATAAATGTCCTTCTCTTGATAATAGCGAGTGCACAATTACTTTCCTGGTAACATCAATGACATATTAAAGTTCAAATCTAAAGGCGCACAAAGTAAGTTCTGTGCCTATTTCTTAAGTTAGTCCTAAAATAAGAGAAAATGAAGACCCTGTCACCCGAAGCAACGCAGAAAACGTAATGCAAAAGGCATTGTCTTATGGGACACTTGCTGCTAAAACCATGGTAGAGACCTCCATTCTTGTGTATTTTGTTTTTTTAATAAGATAAAAGTTAGTTGTATTTTGTGCGTATGCATTTTTATCGCCTCGTAAAACCACTGTATCTTGAAGAGTATTTAATATTTCCTTATGAATAACTAACATGGGATAAAATGGCTGGCCTCTACCGTAGCGCGACCACCTTCCCGAAAAAGTACTTTAACACGTCCTGTAACCCAGGAGGATAGACATTAGTCGAAGCAACACCTCGAGAACTCTACTTTCCTCTCGAAGTAAGTTTTTTCTCCCAAGACACAAATCAAGGCCACAATTTCCGAACTTCTGGAAGGTAGTCACGCATTGGTAGAGGCCGGTCATTCGGTATTTTACCTTAATTTTAGTAGGCCTACTTATCCTATACTCGCAGCAGTGACAAATCTCACTAATGAGAATAATCACGTCCTGCTAAATTCCACTGTGCCCTGTTAATTTTCAATGAATTATGTAAGTGGTAGTTAATTAAGCGTAATGGTTGTCAGATAGTAAGGAGAAGGTCCTATAATAGTTACTTGCTGAGAATAGGAAGGTTTATCACGCAGTATTAACCCAGTATGTATTCACCTCGATGGCGCCGTGTTTAGTACTATCTCCTCTGGATGTAAGTAAAAAATATAAATAAAAGAAGGTAGAAGTACAGGTGAGATATCTGAGAAATGTCTAAAGATAATGAGAAATGTTTTTGTTTATATTTTTACTTACATCCCCGATGGACTGGTACTAAACACGGCGCCACAAAGGTGGATATATATAGGCTGCTGGGCTGATACCGGTTTACACTATAAGAGCCACAAAGATCAGTCTACTTACGAAGCACACGCCTCCACCAGCGCCTTCTCGTCCGGACTTGCTGCTTGATACTGGAACTTCGCTAACGGTTTTGCGGCACCCTCTGAGCTCTGGTGAACGAGGCCGTCCTCGACTCTGCTGGCGTCGACAGTTACTCGAACAGTGTGGCACAGTGCCAGCGTCTCAAGGAAGACGTCGAGGTCTTTCTGAAAGAGAAAGATAGTTGGAAAATGTTAAGGATCTCTCTCTCTCTCTCTCTCGTACCTTTTCCAGTTATGATCAAGCTGTATTTGTTCTGATGTACTATGTATTAATCTGTCTATCTATTTATGTATATATGTATAATATATATATATATATATATATATATATATATATATATATATATATATATATATATATATATATATATATATATATAGATATATATATATATATATATATATATATATATATATAGAGAGAGAGGAGAGAGAGAGAGAGGAAGAGAGAGAGAAGAGAGAGAGAGAGAGAGTGAGTAAATCACCCTCTATATGAATTCCTTGGTAGCTAAATCGTATCAATTTTACTATTACAACACACACAATTGATCAGCATGAACAAAAAGATAAACAAACTTACTGGAAACGTAGGCAAAGGTTCGGACACGACGCTATACTCGTCCAGAACCTTTATTTGGTCTCGACGTTGACGTACTTCTTCTTGCCCATGACGGAGCAGTGCCGGAAGTACATGATGTTTTCCGTCAACGTGCCCGTTTTGTCCGTGAATAGGTATTGTACCTGAAATTTATTATTATTATTATTATTATTATTATTATTGTGAAGCCCATAAGACTATGAGTTGGAAAAAAGTGAGCAACGATGGTACTATTATTTTCATAAAAAGAATAAGCAATGATAGTACTATCTATTTTCATTTAAAAACGATAGGGGTACTATTTGTTTTAATTTAAAGTATAATTATTGTACTATCTATTTTCATTTAAGAACCAACAATGTGTGATATCAATTTAATTTTTAAAAATCAACAGTGATGGTACAAGCTGTTTTCTTTCAAAACCCAGAAGTGGTAAAACTATTATTTTTATTTAAAAAACCAGCAATGGTGATACTATTCATTTTCAATTTAAATCCAAATAAGATGTTACTATTTATACTAATCTAAAACTAACAATGATGGTACTATCGATTTTCACTTAAAAACCATGAAGGTACTATTAACTTTCATTTCGAACTAACGATGATGGTACTATATATATATATATATATATATATATATATATATATATATATATAGATAAATGCCACGAAGGAAAAATAAACGAAGGAGTCTGCGAGATCTTTCGGCTGAAAAGCCCTTTACTGAAGCAGCTACTGACAAAAATACGAGAAAAGACAATACAAGAAGGTTCGTATAACTGACAGATAGGGATTATAAAAGGATTAGTGCCTAGAATCCGACACACCTGTGCATTTGTGATTGTAAGTTTATATTCAATGGTGAATTTTATCAACAAATTTTTGGCTGCATGGCAATGGGAAATCCTTTATCACCATTGCTCTCAAACCTGTATATGGAATTCTTCGAAAAACGCTACTTACCTAATATCATTTATATTCCTGTAAAGTGGTATCGTTACGTTGATGATTGTTTAGCTGTTCTTCCTGTCGGTATTGATGTAAATGATTTACTCTCTAAATTAAATAACCAGGTACCATCGATTAAGTTTACTCTAGAATTAGAAAAAGACAATTGCCTCCCTTTCTTAGATGTTTTGATACATAGAGAACCATTTCAATGTAAATTCAGTATTTATAGGAAACCGACTAAACAACTTAACTTATGTTCATTTCTTCTCAGGCCACCATCTAATAATATATCAATCAATTTTTTCCTCTATGTTTTTACGAGCATTACGAATTGTCAGTCCACAATATTTGGATCAAGAAATTGAATACATAAGAAAAATAGGGAAAGATTTATGCTATCCTTCACATATATTAGACATTTGTTATAATAAAGCCCACAAAAAGTTTTATACTGAAAACAACACACAGAAAGAAAATTCTAAGAACATTCTCAGTTTGCCTTATTTTAACGGATTTGAAACCATTAAACCATTGTTAAAAGCTTTTAATGTCAACCTTGTTTCTTCCTATAATAACACACAAAAAGAATGTTAATAAAAAATGGCCCCAGAGAAAAGCAACAACATAATATATAAAATTCCATGTATGGATTGTCCCTCATTCTACTCGGACAGTCGAGCAAGGGCTTAGAAGTAAGGCTAAGCCAGCATAAATACTCTGTAAAAACTGGGCAAAAATCTAATGCATTATTTATTCATTTAAGTGAAAACAACCACCGAATTAATTGGATTGACAGTTCAGTAATTGCACGGTCAAGAGATGTCTTATCACGAAATCTTTTAGAATCTGCTTTAATACAACTTACTTTTCATTGTAATTTCAATGTTATTCGTGGCGTTTTCATTTAGACCCTTGTATCTGTAACATGTTTAAGAATGACCTCAAATATATAATTACTGACTTAAATAAAAATCAGTTGCTGTAGAGTTATTAAAAATTTTATTGTAATGTATGTCTGTCATTTTTTTGTGAATATGGTTTTTGTCTACCAGGTTCCGTATAGCTGTCACCTATAATCCTTTAATTGTCTGGAGATTGTATCTGAGATGATTGTCTTAAACCTTTAATTGCACCCTTTGTTTATGCTTGTTTGGGAAGGTTTCTTATCTTCCAGGTGTGTCGGATTCTAGGCACTAATCCTTTTATAATCCCTATCTGTCAGTTATACGAACCCTTCTTGTATTGTCTTTTCTCGTATTTTTGTCAGTAGCTGCTTCAGTAAAGGGCTTTTCAGCCGAAAGATCTCGCAGACTCCTTCGTTTATTTTTCCTTCGTGGCATTTATCTTTATTTATGGATTTATCACGTTCCTAACTTTCGTGATTCTGTTATATATATATATATTATATATATATATATATCATATATATATATAATATATTATATATATTCTTAATCTAAAATCCAGCAATAATAATACTAATATTTTAACTTAAAAAACCTGCAATAACTGGTACCATGTACGTCCATTTGAAAACCAATAAACATTTACGGTACGGTTACATTCACACACACAAAAAAAAAAAAAACTAACATACATACCTGTCCCAAACTCTTCGTTTAAATCAGACGTATTGGCTTTGGCTCTTTCCCCCGACTGAGCACACCGGATTTCGTATCCCATTGGAATAACAGAATCCCAAAGAATTTCTGACCTCTGGAAAAGCAA
>NC_087219.1:40980451-41015451 GCF_015104395.2 Macrobrachium nipponense
TTGCTTTTCCAGAGGTACAGAAATTCTTTGGGATTCTGTTCTTCCAATGGGATGACGAAATCCGGTGTGCTCAGTCGGGGGAAAGAGCCAAAGCCAATACGTCTGATTTAAACGAAGAGTTGGGGACAGGTATGTATGTTAGTTTTTTTTTTTTTTTTTTTTTTTTTTTGTGAATGTAACCGTACCGTAAATGTTTATTGGTTTTCAAATGGACGTACATGGTACCAGTATTGCAGGTTTTTGTTAAAATATTAGTATTATTGATAAGTTATTATTATTGCTGGATTTTAGATTAAGATATATATATATATATATATATATATATATATATATATATATATATATATATATATATATAGTACCATCATCGTTAGTTCGAAATGAAAGTTAATAGTACCTTCATGGTTTTTAAGTGAAAATCGATAGTACCATCATTGTTAGTTTTAGATTAGTATAGATAGTAACATCTTATTTGGATTTTAAATGAAAATGAATAGTATCACCATTGCTGGTTTTTAAATAAAAATAATAGTTTTACCACTTCTGGGTTTTGAAAGAAAACAGCTTGTACCATCACTGTTGATTTTTAAAAAAAAATTAAATTTGATATCACACATTGTTGGTTCTTAAATGAAAATAGATAGTACAATAATTATACTTTAAATTAAAACAAATAGTACCCCTATCGTTTTTAAATGAAAATAGATAGTACTATCATTGCTTATTCTTTTTATGAAAATAATAGTAGGTACCATCGTTGCTCACTTTTTTCCAACTCCATAGTCTTATGGGCTTCACAATAATAATAATAATAATAATTTCAGGTACAATACCTATTCACGGACAAAACGGGCACGTTGACGGAAAACATCATGTACTTCCGGCACTGCTCCGTCATGGGCAAGAAGTACGTCAACGTCGAAGACCAAATAAAGGTTCTGGACGAGTATAGCGTCGTGTCCGAACCTTTGCCTACGTTTCAGTAAGTTTGATTGTTTAGTCTTTTTGGTTCATGCTGATCATTGTGTGTGTTGTAATAGTAAATTGATACGATTTAGCTACCAAGGAATTCATATAGAGGGTGATTTACTCTTCTTCTCTCTCTCTCTCTCTCTCTCTCTCTCTCTCTCTCTCTTCTCTCTCTCTCTCTCTCTCTCTCTCTATATATATATATATATATATATATATATATATATATATATATATATATATATACATATACATAAATAGATAGACAGATTAATACATAGTACATCAGAACAAATACAGCTTGATCATAACTGGAAAAGGTACGAGAGAGAGAGAGAGAGAGATCCTTAACATTTCCAACTATCTTTCTCTTTCAGAAAGACCTCGACGTCTTCCTTGAGACGCTGGCACTGTGCCACACTGTTCGAGTAACTGTCGACGCCAGCAGAGTCGAGGACGGCCTCGTTCACCAGAGCTCAGAGGGTGCCGCAAAACCGTTAGCGAAGTTCCAGTATCAAGCAGCAAGTCCGGACGAGAAGGCGCTGGTGGAGGCGTGTGCTTCGTAAGTAGACTGATCTTTGTGGCTCTTATAGTGTAAACCGGTATCAGCCCAGCAGCCTATATATATCCACCTTTGTGGCGCCGTGTTTAGTACCAGTCCATCGGGGATGTAAGTAAAAATATAAACAAAAACATTTCTCATTATCTTTGGACATTTCTCAGATATCTCACCTGTACTTCTACGTTCTTTTGTTTATATTTTTTACTTACATCCCGAGGAGATAGTACTAAAGACGGAGCCATCGAAGTGGATACATACCGGGTTAATACTGCGTGATAAACCTTCCTATTCTCGGCAAGTAACTATTATAGGACCTTCTCCGTACTATCTGACAACCATTACGCTTAATTAACTACCACTTACATAATTAATTGAAAATTAACAGGGCACAGTGGAATTTAGCAGGACGTGACTATTCTCATAAGTGAGATTTGTCCTTTCTGCGAGTATAGGATAAGTAGGCCTTCTAAAATTAAGGTAAAATACCGAATGACCGTCCTCTACTAATGCGTGACTACCTTCCCGAAGTTCGGAAATTGTGGCCTTGATTTGTGTCTTGGAAGAAAAAACTTGCTTCGAGAGGAAAGTAGAGTTCTCGAGGTGTTGCTTCGACGGACGCTTGCTCTTGACTAATGTCTATCCTCCTGGGTTACAGGACATGTTAAAGTACTTTTTCCAGAAGGTGGTCGCGCTTCGGTAGAGGCCGGCCATTTTATCCCATGTTAGTTATTCATAAGGAAATATTAAATACTCTTCAAGATACAGTGGTTTTACGAGGCGATAAAAATGCATACGCACAAAATACAACTAACTTTTTATCTTATTAAAAAAACAAATACACAAGAATCGGATGGTGTCTACCATGGTTTTAGCAGCAAGTGTCCCATAAGACAATGCCATTAGCATTACGTTTTCTGCGTTGCTTAGGGTGACAGGTTCTTCATTTTCTCTTATTTTAGGACTAACTTAAGAAATAGGCACAGAACTTACTTTGTGCGCCTTTAGATTTGAACTTTAATATGTCATTGATGTTACCAGGAAAGTAATTGTGCACTCGCTATTATCAAGAGAAGGACATTTATTTTGTGTAAAATTGCAGACTACTACCGCTGATCTTACACATTAAATATTAAGAACATATATAAAGTACATGAAAATAAACAAAACCTTAAAAAAAGGCAGTAAATACTATCCAAGTTAATGACTGACGAGAACCAGGCCGCGGTAATAGTCTTCAGTTTTATCCAACGAAATCCTTTTCTCTGTGTATTTTTCACGCGATTGATTCTTCTATACGAAATACGCTCACCGTACTTCAACGTACGCTTTATTATTTTTTTCCCCACCAAAGGTTTGGTGTCATATTCGAAAAACAACAGGGTAACCAGCTAACACTCGATGTTCGAGGTGAGAAGAGAACCTTCACAAGACTCCAAGTGTTAGAATTTGACTCAGGTGAGTATTTCAAATACTCTCAGTATTTTAATGATTTTTGTGGACCCTTGATAACGCTCTTTGTACCCATAATGCCCTGTAAATACTCACAGTTTACCAGTTCTATTTCAGCTCTGCCAGTACCCCTAGGCATTTTGAATGTTCTCAATACCATAGACCGTTTTTACTATTCACAGCCATGGTGTCTTTTAGATAGGCTAATCAATATTGAAAATGCATTATTACTTCAGTTTTTTTTCCCAATACTTTTAATACTATAGTGCCTTTTTAATATTCTCTGAATACATTTTATTATGCTTGTAATCTCCAACGGCTTTTAATTCTCTCGGATCCAGTGTCTTATAATATAAACCATTCTTAGTCTAACAATACTTTTCACCCTTTCAAATTAGTTTGGTCTCCAGTACATTTTTTAATGTTGTGATAATAATAATAATAATATTAATGATAACCGAAAATACTGGTTTGAATTTAGGATTAATATCCTTGCCTTGTGTGTGTGTGTGAGAGAGAGAGAGAGAGAGAGAGAGAGAGAGAGAGAGAGAGAGATCATTTGAAGCTTGTAACGGAGATTATAAGTAAAAAAACAAGCTGCGGTGGGTCACAAAGAGGCCCGGAGACCCACGGGAATGAGGAGGCACAAGTAACGTGAACGGATTCCCCACAGACAGGAAGCGCATGTCAGTCGCGGTGAAGGAGAACTCGACGGGTCGCATCTGGCTCCTGACGAAGGGCGCCGAGAGCAGCGTCTTCCTGAAGTGCGACCTCCAGAACGACCATCAGCGTGAGATCCACGCACTGACGAACAAACACATTGACGACTACGCTATGGTAGGGAGGAATTTCTTTCGTTTTGCGCGATTTTTTATTTTTATTTTTTTAAGTTTTAAGGACGTGTTTTTGCTTGATTCAATTTTCTTCTTATTTATTTATCTTTTAAAATAAATATCTTTAGCTATTTACTCATTTATTTGTATGCTTTCAGCTCGGTTTAAGAACTTTGGCTGTTGCAAGAAGAGAACTGACTCCAGAACTCTACAAGGAGTTTTCTTTAGATCTGAACAATGCAAGACAGGTTAGTTAAGGAAGATTCGTCAAAGCTCTATTTCAAATGCAGCTTTTAAAAAAAGAACGATTAGGATCTTGGAGAATCACAGAATATTTCAGCGTTTTAATACCTTTCTAGTAGGAAAAAAGGGATCTTTCCTAGATATTGACCCAACAAAGTTTGGGGGTCATATCTATATAATATTTACAATATTTTTTTAATGTTTTTACTGTAATCCCAACGGGTTTGTACTAAACACGCCGTAAATGTGGATACATACCTTTGCGGCGTGTTTAGTACAATCACGTTGGGGATTACCGTAAAAATATTTTTAAAAATACTGTAAATATTATAAAGATATGACCTCCTAAAAGTTAGGGGTCACTATCTAGGAAGGATCCGAGAAAATCCTAAATTTATTGAGACACTTTAGTTTTCTGTCTTGTTCTCATTAGAGAAAGTTTAACATACCGGCCCGTACTCAGTATTTTTTTTTTTTTTTTTTTTTTTTTTATGGAGGTGGGGTCTTTTTTTCCCAAAACTGGACCTTTTCGTCTATAAATGTCATTGCATATATAGGTGTATATCATATTCCTATTATCACTTGTATTTCCTACTACTGAAGAATGATGTTAATGTTTAATAACAAAATTTATAAAAAAAAAAAAAAAAGACTTGCCAAAAAACATTGTTATTTATTACTTTATAAGTGCAGTTCAATGAAAAGGATAGTCACAGAGAATATGGACTTCCAGAGATTCGAACGACACCCCCCGACCCACCCTATCGGTACAGGCCTTGACATATGTATTAAACATATCCTTACTATAGAGGTCTTGTTGTTATGGCACATTTTAGCCTTTCAGTTTTGGTCTAACCCAGGAAACACTGAGGGCAGAAGGGGATCCCAAATCCTAAACGTCAACCTTTTCTCAAAACTGATTTTTCACCTCTCCGTAGAAACTCGACGGAAGGGAGGAGGCTGTGGCTGAGGTCATGAACAGGATGGAGGATGACCTGACGCTCCTGGGAGCCACTGGAGTGGAGGACTTGCTCCAGGACGGAGTGCAGGAGACCCTTGAATCTCTGAGAGTGGCGGGCATCAAGGTCAGTGGTCAAAGGGGCAAAAGGGATTCCGAGAGTCTCTGAGAGTGGCGGGCATCAAGGTCAGTGGTCAAAGGGGCAAAAGTGATTGCGAGAGTCTCTGAGAGTGGCGGGCATCAAGGTCAGTGGTCAAAGGGGCAAAAGTGATTCCGAGAGTCTCTGAGAGTGGCGAGCATCAAGGTCATTGGTCAAAGGGGCAAAAGTGATTCCGAGAGTCTCTGAGAGTGGCGGGTATCAAGGTGAGTGGTCAAAGGGGCAAAAGTGATTCCGAGAGTCTCTGAGAGTGGTGGGCATCAAGGTCAGTGGTCAAAGGGGCAAAAGTGATTCCGAGAAATATTTGGGACAATTGTGGTTTTCTGAAGGTGTTGTACATAATGCATAACATTGCTAGGATAGTCTTTGGGAACATTTCTCGATGTAATAATTCTTGGTATCTTGATAATTACATTTATCTTAGAATTTACTCCCACTAGAGAAAGTGGTAATTAGTTATGATAAATATCGCCAAAAACCGATCTTAAATTGGCGTTAACATCACAGTCTTCGGAATAGATTGCTATTGTTTTGATTAGGCCAAAGAACAAATATAGAATAATGTTTTGTGAAAATAATTTTCTATGAATCGTCTTTTGTAAAATCCTTCTGTTATTATTCGACTTAAAGTTTATAAAGTAACAATCCAATATTTTTCAAGAAGAAAGTTTCCAGCCACTCTAAGAAGCGGTTGATCCTTGGTGATATAACTTTCAAACTTATACTGCACTATCAATCACTTCTTGACTTTTTGAGGATTAGTATCAATTGCTCTCAAAAAGCCCGGGGCACTTTGAACATCGTTGGGCACCAAGAGAAAAAGAATTAATCTTTCATTTTTACGGTGTAGAGTATTTCCACCAACTTGGAACAATTGTACTATAAAAAAGTAGATTCACATCAACCGTGCATTTGATGTCTAGGCCAGTCCCTTACGACGCTCCTGATTGGCTGTTGATAAGCCAGTCACTGGGCTGGAAACTCTCAGCCTCTCTAGAGAGTTCACATGGGTAGGATCTATATTCCACCTCTCCTGAGGGATACTTTTGAAAGACGTAGCCCTCAGGAGAGGTGGAACATAGATCCTACCCATGTGAACTCTCTTGAGAGACTGGGAGTTTCCACTTCTGTGATTGAGTTATCAACAGCCAATCAGGAACGTCGCAAGGGACTGGCCTAGACATCAAATGCACGGTTGATGTGAATCTACTATAGTACTAATCCTTTGCCTGGAAAGGTGGGTCGACACTACAGTAAAACATTTATACACATGTCTGGAACTTATTGCATACGAATTACAGACAGGTTAAATACACACCAGCAACTTACTGGTACTTCTCAAGTCAATAACTTGTTGGTAATTCTAAACATTCTTCATTCAATTATCCAGCATTTGCCAAAGATTTGTTCTCCAATTACTATCATCAACGTGTTTTAAACCTGTTTGCAATATGTATGCGTAACCCATTGAAGTTGAAAGCGAAGTGACACAGGATCGGCCATTAACCTCTAAACTAAAAACAGTTGCAATGAGAAACAATAACAGTAACAGAATGCAGGAAAGAATCCTACACCCTTTGCAGGTTTGGGTCCTAACCGGGGACAAGGTGGAAACCGCCGTCAACATCGCCTATTCGTGCGGTCACTTCAAGAAGTTTATGACCGTCATGAGACTAACCGGTATCCAGAGCAGTATAGGGGCTTCTGAATTGCTTGCTAAGTGCGAGTGAGTATTCACACATAGGCCTAGGCCTATATACATATAAAGCCACAGATATCTTTTAATGCATATATAATATACAAAATATTAAAATATTAAGATAGAAAGAAATCGTTGAATAAGATCAGATCAAAATAAGAAACAGTTGACCATGACTAGCTGAAAATTACGAAAACTTTAAAATAAAAAATCTCCGTAGCGAAGATTCGCAATACGACGGGCATTACGGTCTGGTGGTGGACGGTGCCTCCCTGCTGATTCTCTTGGACAACCTGAAAGAGGACTTCTACAAGGTCTGCAGGAGATGCACTGCCGTCGTCTGCTGCAGGATGTCGCCTAGGCAGAAGGCGGAGGTAAGAAAGAAAATAAATAAGTATATATATATATATATATATATATATATATATATATATACAAATTCTTAACAAGATAAATATTCGCTTGAGGGAGTGAGGATGCTCATGAATGAATAAAATGGAATATGAACCTGGCTGTGATTTGTTATATTTAAGTACTACCTTTCCCTGACTTGTTTCTCATCTCAATTGTTTTTTGCATATGTCTTATTTATACATACATACACACACACACACGCACACACACACACACACACACACACATATATATATATATATATATATATATATCGTATATATATATGTGTGTGTTTATATATATATATATATAATATATATATATATATATATATATTACACACACACACACAGACACACACACACACACACATATATATATATTTATAATTTATTTATTTATTATATATATATATATATATATATATACCATATACTCTCTCTCTCTCTCTCTCTTTCTTTGTATATATATATCTTAAAAGCAAATATAGTGGTGAATTGTTAGATCTCAGCTTTCTCCGCTTAGTGACAAGAAGGCTGAGCGACAAACACTTGATTCCTCGAAGAGTGCTGAATTGAAAGAACAGTCAAAATTGGTGACCATGCAATATGAGGCTGATAACCTCTTAGAGTCTGGGTGCAGCTCTCAGTTGCTATGTCATTTCAAAAGGCATGACTGGATGTGTATGTGTGTTTGTTCGTGTAATGTATGGGGCCCAACAGCCCGAGGTCCAAGAGAAGGTGACACTCTCTGATTATCGGTGTGAAGATATAGAACACTTTTGGAGGAGGTCTCGAGGACACACCCATCGTAAAGGTATTGTAACTTTAAGACTTTGATAAAGTTACCCTTTGAAAAGAGAGAGAAGTGTAGTGTGTACACATTCATTTAACGTTTCTTTACATGTTGGGGGATATAACAAATATGTCTCTTTATTTCAGATGGGTTCATGGCATTATACAAGAGAATGGGTTCTCTAAAAAGACTTGGCTATTTAAATGTAAAATCAAATAGACTGTGAGTTTTAGGGGAAAAGTTTACTAAATCTAATACAGGAGAGTAGAATGACAGTTTACAGTCTTTCAAGGGTCAGACTTGGTTCTTTTATTTACATAATTTTTAATCATTTTGTTCCATATCATGTTTAGCTAGTTTGGGAAATAAAAAGTATATTTTTGTATCTTCGAGGATTCATTAGCCCAGTTTATAGTTTAGCTTGATTCCATTTGCAGAGGGATAACAAGCAACTAAAGGTAAGAGGGTTGCCTGCTTGTTTTATTTTAATTTAAACTAGTGCCGTACGGTCGAATAGACTCGGCAATATATATATATATATATATATATATATATATATATATATATATATATATATATATATATATATATATATATATATATATATATATATATACATACATATATATATATATATATATATATATATATATATATATATATTTATATGTTTACATAATACTCTCTCTCTCTCTCTCTCTCTCTCTGTGTATATATATATATATATATATATATATATATATATATATATATATATATATATATATATATATATAACTATACTATTTGCACATTTTGAATAGTAAGTGCTGTGAGTATTATCAAGATTCTACCGAACGGTCTTTTATCATACGTATTTCATTAAAATTAATTTACTTATTACAGTTCTCCTTGCATCTATTTTTCTCTATTTTCAAGAATTTCCTACCATAGGTATTCAAAGGTGATGCACATGAATTTTGCAAAGTATTAAAAAATTAGAAATAACTCGATATTATAAACTCATTTGCCATTCACAGTAGTATTCATTATTTCAACCAACCAATTCAGTATTAAGTAAACAATGATATTAACTCATATTGCATCCACATTTACAAGTGCTGAACATATCTAACGAAATAGTTCAGTATAAGGAATAAATTGACCCTTTAAATATCCACCGTTGCAAGTGTTAACTATTTTCAACTAATTCACTGGCTTGGCTAATTCACTATCCACAGACAGTGAGATTAGTTAAGAAGTCTGATGAGAGGCCTGTCTGCGCAGCCATAGGAGACGGCGCCAATGATGTTTCGATGATCCAAGAAGCGCATAATTGGCGTTCGTGAGTCGCCTTTATCAATATATTGTTAATTATGTACCTTTGTTTTTTAATGCTAACTATTTACGATTGACTGTAGATTATGTATGTACCTTTGAAACTGCTTGTAATTTGGTAAATCACTTACTGTAGAAATACTCGTTCTTATAACCATAAATGAAACTTTCTACGTTTTTTAGTTTTCTGTGAAAGAAAACTATTGAGATGACTTTGTCTGTTTGCACTTTTTCTGTCCGCCCTCAGATCTTGAAAACTGCCGAGGTTAGAGGGCTGCAAATTGGTATGTTGATCATCCACTCTCCAAGCATCAAACATACCGAAGTGCAGCCCTCTAGCTTTTATTTTATTTAAGGTTAAATTTAGCCATAATCGTGCATCTGGCAACGATATAGGCCAGGCCACCACCGGGCCGTGGTTAAAGTTCCATGGGCCGCGGCCCATATAGCACTATACCGTGGGCACCAAAAGATAGATCTATTTTCAGTGGCCTTGATTATACGCTGTACAGAAAACTCGATTGTGCCAATGAAACTTCAGCGCATACTTTACTTGTTTTAATGCTGACTCTTTACGATTGACGGTAAATTACGTACTTTTGAAACTATGTAATTATCTTATCAATTAGGTACTATAGAATTTCTTATAACCATATTTGTTGTCTTTCGTAAAATGTATATATATATATATATATATATATATATATATATATATATATCTAATAATATATATATATATATATATATATATATATATATATATATATATATATATATATATATATGTTTAAAAAATCACAGTAGATGCACGTGACTTCATAAATAAGCGAATACCACGGGAAAATGATAGTCAGAAATCCAAGCGCTTTCGTCTTTACTCAGACATCTTGACGTCAAGGAGCTACTAAAGTACAATTGGGGAGGAAGGTCTCAGATACAAACAAGATTTGGAATACCAGATGGTTAATTATCAAAAGGGTAAAAATTAAAAGGGATAATCCAGGATTATCGGATATCACACGGTCACAAACTTAAACAGATTCTGACCCTAACCGAAATTACAAAGTATCTTTACAGTCCAAAACATGTAAAAACTGAATATATTAATTTTGTTGCTTATATTTATCTACAACTTTTTTCATTATGAAAGCATCAAGTTTAAATAAACCAAGACTTAAATTTAGAACATTTCTATTATTTGACTTGATAAAACAAGATTCAATGATATTCCTTTTAACTGTGTCATTACATGGGACTAAGGCTCTTGCTTGACTCCAGTTAATAGGATGGTCTAAATCTCTCATATGTACGAATAATGCATTCGATATTTGCCCAGTTCTCACAGAATATTGATGTTGCTTGAGACGCTGTGAAAGAGATTTGCCGGTCTGCCTCCGTAATAGACTTTATCACATTTTTGCAAGGAATTTCATATATGCAGTCTGGAAGATCTCTAGGAGAATTTTTTATTACTAAAATCTTGACATTAATATTACTGAAAACAACATTTATGTTAAAAAGCTTTAAAATTTCAGGAATATCTAAAAACCTTTCATCATAAGGTAATTTTAGAATGTTATGCTTACTAAATTCAAGTTTGTCATTAGTTGAATAAAATGTTTTTTCTAGCTCTTTTCCATGCCACATCTACAAAAGTCCTTGGGTATTTTAGTTTCAATGCAATATCATAAATAGTTTTAATTTCAGCGTCAATAAACTGCGGGGGCTACAGACACGTAAAGCCCTTAGGAACATCCCAGAAAATACAGAGAATTTAACATTTTGATGGTGATTGGAGTAGTAATGAACAAAAGAGGCAAATTAGTTGATTTTCGAAAGACTGAAAAGGTGAAATTTCTATCATTTCTATGGACAGTTACATCAAGAAAATTCAAATTACAATTTCTTTCTTCCTCTACAGTAAATATAGAAGGGACTAAATTATTGAGATTATTAAGGAATTCTGGATGTTTTCGTGAACTGGCCAAATACAGAAGATATCATCCACATATCTCAACCAAATAACTTTTTGGGGCAAAATTCTTGGTAAGAGTTTTGTCTCAAAAAATTCCATGTAAATATTGCTAAGGACAGGAGATAAGGGATTACCCATAGCCATGCCAAACTTTTGTACAAAAAATTCCCCATTGAAACAAAATTTACTATCTTTGATACATACCTTATGAGACTAATGAGATTTGCTACACTTAAGGGATAATGTCATGACGCTCTAATTCCTCTTCCAAATATTCAAGTAAGTCATCTACAGGCACTTTTGTAAATAAAGAGACAACATCAAAACTAACTATATTAAAATCATAATTCAAATTTAAACTATTCAATTTGTTTATAAAATCAACATTGTTTTTAACATTCGTGTTAGAAATGTTTCCTACCAAAGGAGTAAGAATTTTTACAAGCCATTTAGATAAATTATACGTAACTGAGCCCACTGAACTAATGATTGGTCTGATAGGGTTATTGATTTTATGTGTCTTGACTAAACCATACATATAAGGTAGGGAGGCGCATTGCGGTGTAAACTGTTTAATTAAATGGTCCAAGCCCTTCAAAATGGATTTAATTTTGTTTATTAAAATGGGAGTTTAACTGTCCTGTGTAGGGTCAGACCTCAGGTTCGTATAAGTATCAGTATCATTTAGCAATGTCATTATTTTACTTATATAGTCACTTTTATTCATTATTACCACTGCATTAGATTTATCTGCTTTTGTTACCTTCACTGTTTCGTATTCTTTAATTTTCTTAAAAGCCTGGAGAAATCTCACGGGTACATAAGGGGGAGAAGGTTTACTCATAGCACCATACACAATACCTTTACAAATATTGATATCATCAGGGCATAGGTTTTGATTAAATTTTTCTAAATAACAAAAGGATTTTGAGATGTCGACACAGTCCAGGTTACCATTAAATACACCAAAGCTTAACCCATATCCCAAAGCTGCTGTTGTAGCACTATCCACTGGTTTGTCAGATAAATTAATCATGAAGTCCACGTTGGCATGCTTAGTCCAGTCGCTTTCAGCAATAAGATTTTTCAGTTAACTCCCATTTTAATAAACAAATTAAATCTCATTAGTCTCATAAGGTTATGTATCAAAGATAGTAAATTTTGTTTCAATGGGGAATTTTTTGTACAAAAGTTTGGCATGGCTATGGGTAATCCCTTATCTCCTGTCCATTTAGCAATATTTACATGGAATTTTTTGAGACAAAACTCTTACAAGAATTTTGCCCCAAAAAGTTATTTGGTTTAGATATGTGGATGATATCTTCTGTATTTGGCCAGTTCACGAAAACATCCAGGAATTCCTTAATAATCTCAATAATTTAGTCCCTTCTATAAAATTTACTGTAGAGGAAGAAAGAAATTGTAATTTGAATTTTCTTGATGTAACTGTCCATAGAAATGATAGAAATTTCACCTTTTCAGTCTTTCGAAAATCAACTAATATTGCCTCTTTTGTTCATTACTACTCCAATCACCATCAAAATGTTAAATTCTCTGTATTTTCTGGGATGTTCCTAAGGGCTTTACGTGTCTGTAGCCCGCAGTTTATTGACGCTGAAATTAAAACTATTTATGATATTGCATTGAAACTAAAATACCCAAGGACTTTTGTAGATGTGGCATGGAAAAGAGCTAGAAAAACATTTTATTCAACTAATGACAAACTTGAATTTAGTAAGCATAACATTCTAAAATTACCTTATGATGAAAGGTTTTTAGATATTCCTGAAATTTTAAAGCTTTTTAACATAAATGTTGTTTTCAGTAATATTAATGTCAAGAGTTTAGTAATAAAAAATTCTCCTAAAGATCTTCCAGACTGCATATATGAAATTCCTTGCAAAAAGTGTGATAAAGTCTATTACGGACAGACCGGCAAATCTCTTTCACAGCGTCTCAAGCAACATCAATATTCTGTGAGAACTGGGCAAATATCGAATGCATTATTCGTACATATGAGAGATTTAGACCATCCTATTAACTGGAGTCAAGCAAGAGCCTTAGTCCCATGTAATGACACAGTTAAAAGGAATATCATTGAATCTTGTTTTATCAAGTCAAATAATAGAAATGTTCTAAATTTAAGTCTTGGTTTATTTAAACTTGATGCTTTCATAATGAAAAAAGTTGTAGATAAATATAAGCAACAAAATTAATATATTCAGTTTTTACATGTTTTGGACTGTAAAGATACTTTGTAATTTCGGTTAGGGTCAGAATCTGTTTAATTTTGTGACCGTGTGATATCAGATAATCCTGGATTATCCCTTTTAATTTTTACCCTTTTGATAATTAACCATCTGGTATTCCTGATCTTGTTTGTATCTGAGACCTTCCTCCCCAATTGTACTTTAGTAGCTCCTTGACGATGTCTGAGTAAAGACGAAAGCGCTTGGATTTCTGACTATCATTTTCCCGTGGTATTCGCTTATATATATATATGTATATACATACATATAAATTTTTTTTTCTTTTTTTTTTTTACCAGAACTTCCTAATCCTCACGCGTGTAACTGTATATGTTCCCTGTAACCACCTTACTAGTTGATTACAGGTTTCTGTATTGTCTCTTTCTTTATGGAGAGGTAACCCATTTACCTGATAACGTGATGCAAGATAACTTAACCAGTTAATCAGTAGGGCCATTAACCTTAACGTTCATTGAATCTGAGTGCGTTGAGGTCATGCAGTTACTATTATTATTATTATTTTTATTATTATTATTATTATTATTATTATTATTATATTATTATTATTATTATTATTATTATTATTATTATTATTATTATTATTCTGCTAAAAAGAATGGCAGAATTAAGCGAGTTGATTTTACATATTGTTTTTTCTATTTTCCTTACAATTCGCTTCTCAGGCTCAGCGAAGTTTCTGAGTAACTGGCCAATCTTCCTATTGGGAATTTTCAAAAAATTATAAATGCTGAAGGTAATCTTTTATTAGAACAGGATATCATGTCCAGGTCAAGCAGGGGTCGTCGTCAGTGCTGGTATTATTCCGTTGGCGTAGTTCAGTTCGGGGCCGGGGTCGTTTTTGGTTTAAGGGCTGGTATTGGTGGTGGTATACCAGCATGAATAATACCGGCACTGACGACGACCCCTGCTTGACCTGGACCTGATATCCTGTTCTAATAAAAGATTACCTTCAGCATTTATAATTTTTTTAAAAATTCCCAATATGAATATTGGGCAGTTACTCAGAAACATCGCTGAGCCTGAGAAGCGAATTGTAAGAAACATAGAAAAAACAATATATAAAGTCAACTCGCTTAATTCTGCCATTCTTTTGACTGCATTTGCCTAAAAGAGGGTCTTCTACCAAATATTTTATTATTATTATTATTATTATTATTATTATTATTATTATTATTATTATTATTATTATTATTATTATTATTATTATTATTATTATTATTATTATTATTATTACAAAACACTTGGTATGTATGAAAGAGATAAGCCAAGTTAAGGTAAGAGAATTGTGACACAAGCCAAATAACAATACAATAAATAAATAAGTAAGTAGGTAAGTAAATAAATGAATAAATAAGAATAGGGGAATATATTGGAAAATAGAGAGAAAAAAGCAAATAAAAGACTAGATAAAAAAAAATCCTCTTCTTTTAATAGTATTGAACAAGAATCACGGGACAGAACTGAACAGACGACCAGTACATAAACAAATAACAGAATCTCATCATCTCCCTCTTCTTCTTGTTCCTCCCTTCTGCAGGAATCATGGGCAAAGAGGGGCGCCAGGCCGTCAGGTGCTCGGACTTCGCCTTCGGGAGGTTCCACTTCCTGAAGAAGGTCCTGCTGGTGCATGGGCACTGGTACTACGTCAGGGTGTCGACTCTGGTTCAGTATTCCTTCTACAAGAACCTCACCTTTATCACGCCCCAGGTCTTCTTCGCTATCTGGAGCGCTTTCTCGACGCAGGTGAGTTCGCGTGCATGCGCAAGCACACATACACACGCGCACAAACACTTCTGTGCAGGTATATGCCCAAACGTGTGTGTTTACCCACATAGGTCTATGTGGGTAAACGTGTTTGTACATTTATACGTGTAAACACACATACACATCACAAGCACAAGGTAAACGCATACATACATATATACACATCTCCTCCACTTCTTTGTAGGTAAACACACACACACTCACACACACTCACTTCTATGTAGGTAAACACATACTTACACACATACGCACATCTACATAAGCAAATAAATAGAACTACACGCTCTTCTACCTAAGTAAACACACGCACTCACACACATACACATGTGTAGGAAAACATATAAACGTACACTTCTAATGCACATACAGATATACATACACTCTTCTGCATACGTAACTACAAGCAGACACCTTGCATACACATGCACACATATTCCAATGTCCAGAACGTGCATTCTTATATGCAGGAGCACATTATTATACAAATATAAATAGACTCGTGCATACATATGCACAGACCTTTTTTGAGCAGGTAACACGTATGGTAAAGCAAATGTGATAAATTTGTAACTCTGTGAATACCAGCATGTTTCGAAATGTGATAAAGTATAAAAAATTGATTACATTTACGAGATATTTTGCAAAGTTACGAAGGTTAGGCAATGTGAAGTTTGATCGCGTTTATTTAACATGCTGATATTTTTAGCAAATCTGAAAATTTCTTTATGCAAAACTGCTATTTTAAGGCAATGTTATCCTTTTACCTAAGTTAGCGCAAAATAAGTTAATTGATGTTTTGTCCAATATATTGAATATCTATTAATTCATGTAATTCATAATTTTATAAAAAGACTTGTAAATACATACATACATATATATTCACAAGTATATACATATATATATATATATATATATATATATATATGTGTGTGTGTGTGTGTGTGTGTGTGTGTACTTGTATATATATATTATATATGTATTTATATATACGTATATAGATGTATGTTTGTATTTGTGTACGTTGAAAACTATCTGACCTTGTAAAGTCAGCATGAGGACAATAATCCATATTTACATAATTTAATTTACAATAATGCTTATACACACACATACATATTTAGTACATACATACTCGTACATACACGTATAATCCCTAATGCCGTCAATATCTATATAAACCTCTTATCACCAACACCGCCTTCCAGACCGTCTACGACAGCATGATCCTGACGATGTACAACATCACCTTCACGTCTATGCCGAATCTTAGTCTACGGCCTCTTCGACCCAGAACATCCCCGCGGACCTCCTGATGTCTCGCCCTCATCTCTACCAGGCGAACGCAGGGAACGCCGCCATGTCTTGGCCGACGTTCTTCAAGTGGATCGCCTTCGGTGAAGATGCCGCTTTTGATTCAGTCTTCTTCGTCTTGGGCTTGGTCCCTAGTCGGGGTCGTTGTATTCATTGGGTCTCCTGCGGTGGCTTCTGTTCTGGGTCTTCCGTTCGTTTGTTTCTTTGTGTTCTGTGCATTCGCTGGTTTCTTGTCATTAGTTCCTTTATTTCTTTGTCTTCTGTGTATTCCTTGGTTCTTTCTTCTTCTTCTTCTGAGTTTAGTTCCTAGTCGGGGTCGCTGTTTTTAATGGGTTCTCTTTTGGGTGTTTCTGTCTTGTGTCTTCCCTTTTTATTCCTTTGTTTCTCATGTCTTCTTTTCTTATTTCTCTTTTCTTCTTCTTCTTCTACTTCTTCTTTTTCTTCTTCTTCTTCTACTTCTTCTTCTTCTTCTTCTGAGCTTAATCTTTAGTTGTGGTTGCTGTTTTTTGAATGGGTCTCCTCGTGTTTTTTTTTTTTTTTTTTTTGCGTCCTACTTCCGTTATGTTCCATTATTTTCCTTGTATTCGTTTGTTGTTGTTGTTGTTGTTGTTGTTGTTCTTCTTCTTCTCAGCTTCGTCTCCAGTCGGCGTCGCTGTTTTAAATGGGTCTCCTCCAGAATTTTGTCTTGTTTCCTCTCTCCTTTTATTCTTCTGGCGGCTTTCATTGTCTCTCATGTGTTCTTGTACATTTTATATTTTGTGCAATGTATCGTTGAACTTTAAAGTAATTAATAATTATTCTTTATTTTACATTATATTAAATGTCGTGTAAATATGGCAGGTTTAATTTAATGTTAAATTAACGTTGGATGCTTCGTGTTGAATTATGTTTAGTTTAAAAGCCTTTAAAGGCCTTGAAAGATACTTCAAGCAATATGGACATTTTTATGTAGAACAATCATCTCAAAATGACTACTACTTTTCAAATGGTGTCTTTAGATCTCCTTGAATCTTCCGAACGAATCCTGCAGGATTGCATGAATACTGAATTGGTCCTTGAGCATTACGAATGATTACCAATAATTTCTGCTTCCACTTCTATTACTACTACCACTACTGCTACTACTGCTGCTGCTAATAATCATACTTATAAAAAAATCAAAATTGAATAATAATTATTGCTAGGCTTGGTACCAGGACTTTGTGGGCACCCTGTATTAAATCAAAATGAAATGAATAATAATAAAATAATAATAATAATAATAATAATAATAATAATAATAATAATAATAATAATAATAATAATAAATAAATAAAATTAATTAACAATAATAATAATTATGATAAATCAAAATTAAATAATAATAATAATAATAATAATAATAATAATAATAATAATAATAATAATAATAATAATAATAATAATAATAACAACAGTTTTTCCCTCGCAGGACTATGGCAGTCCTCTGTCATGTACTTCGGCCTAATGCTATTCTACCTCACGGACCAACCCAGTCTGCCTTTCGGACAAACGATGGATCTCTATCTCTTTGGCACTACGCTCGCCAACATTTGCATTTACGTCGTCACTATCAAGGTGTGTGACGTCAGTTTTTTTTTCTCTCTTTTGCCGTGTTCTTGGGATGTTATGTGATGTATTTTGGTAATGCTATATGCAACTATGTATGATTTTATCAACTATTTGCATACATGAATCCAAACACACATATATATGTATATATTGCATGTGTGTATATGTGCGCATACATAAACACGCGCATGCATACATATATGTAGTATATACACATCTATATGTGTGTGTTTGTTTCGAGGGGGTGTGTTCGCGTACTTATAGGTTATATATTCTAATATTTATAGTCTTTTTATACAGTCTTCAATTCTATTTTATAATTTTTTCTTGTGTATAACCTTACCGACGGATCGTAAATATACAGTCTTATGTCATCTTTTAATTTCATTCGGCAGTTAGTACTAGTGGCCAACTACTACACCCAATTCTTCATCTGGTCTGTGATACTGACACTGATCTTCTACGTCGTCCTGTGTCTGTTGTATGAAGGATTCATTATGTAAGTATCCTTAGAGCATAATTATGGTAAACTTTATTAAATGGATGATATTCACAGACACACATATATATGCACATGAAAAGAAAAGTAAAGTAATAGCCATGAAATCTTGATGCATCTTCATAGACTCATAAGCTTGGGAGTGAAACCGCTCTCCAATTTGCAAATGAAAGAAACGAGAAGACCTATTGGCCTAGGGCATATACATGTGCACACACACACACACACACACACACACACACACACACACACACACAAATAAGAGGCAATGAACACGCAATCTTGAAGGTAACTTTATAGACTCATAAGCTTGGGAGTGAGACTGCTCTCTAATTTTCTAACGAAATGAACAGAGGTAGACTTTAGGCCTATATGTGGTCAGTGACATAATGGCTCCTCGACACCTGTGAATGCTGATGTTTTGCAAAGCAAGTAGACTACACTGATTCTTGAGCATAAACTGTTAAATTAACAGTGCACTTACTTCATCTCATGCTCTGCTAAGCATGTAACACAGCTCATTTTCCAGCTCACACTCTATACAGAGAGTAGTACTATACACTCTAGGTCTAGAAAATTGAAAGGTAAGCAGCACAAATTACAGTAGGTACAGTAGCACATCATCTTAACAGACACTGTATCAAAATCCCTATATCAGCCTGCCCTTGAATATTCTCTATATGTTTTACGGCTAACAGCAATTCCACATATTAATATTGTTATTGTTCAGAAACTGAACCCTATTCATATGGAACAAGTTACCACAGGTACACCATTGACTGGAAATTCAAACTTCTGAAGAATATGGTTTTCATTCGAAAGGAATAACAGAAAGTAATGAGAATTACAGAAAGAGAAGATCAGTTATTAGAATAATAGATAAATAATTTTTTTTAACTAAATACAAATGTCAGTAAAATATTCAAACACAAGTTGAACTGTATTAGGGTAGTAATGCATTTATCGCTTAACTTCTGAATTTCTAATTGCACATAGTTCCTAGCCTAAGCAAAATGGTACTTCTCACCTAACATCAAATTTGTCCCTTCAAAGTGTTAACTTAGCATAAATAATCATCGCAATTTTGCCGATAGGTACTGATATCCGTTAAGTTGAACTGTCACTGTAGTGAAGTTTAGAGCTGCAGGCGCTGATGATAATAGCCAAAGCTCCTCCCTACTACTGCAGTAAACGAAAAAAGGCTTTGTCTGATTCCCTTTCCAGAGAGGTCCTGGAAAACTACGAGATCTTCTGGTCCTTCTATCGGATGTATGAGAGTGCGTGGCTCCTGCTGGCTTCCATTCTCCTTGCCGTCGTGTGCCTGATTCCAGATGTCATACAAGCTGTCTTCTTGTCGTTCTCGGATGAAAGAATTGAGGAAAGACTCCGGGAGAAGGTAAGGCAAAGCTATAGATAAACAGAAAGGTAGTTTTCGTGTGTAAAGCTAATCGAGAGAGATAGACTTTCTTCTAAGTAGATTCACATCAATTGTGCTTCTCATGTCTAGGCCAGTCCCTACGACGCCTCTGATTGGCTGTTGATAAGCCAATCACAAGGCTGAAACTCTCCGTCTCACGAGAGAGTTAACATAGGCAGGGTATATGTTCTACCTCTCCCGAGGGATACTTTTGAAAGCCGTATCCCTCAGGAGAGGTGGAACATGCATCCTGCTTATGTGAACTCTCTTGAGAGACTGAGAGTTTCCAGCCCTGTGATAGGCTTATCAACAGCCAATCAGGAGCGTCGTAAGGGACTGGCCTAGACATCAGATGTACGGTTGATGTGATCATACTATAGGTAATCTGATACTTAATTTGACGGCACTTTCAGCAAAATTTAAATATTCAGAGCGATTGTTTTTGTTTCACATTACCCATAAATGAATAAACAAGCAAATGAATAAGTAAATAAGACTCATTACAATATAGCAAGAGGCTCATGTTGTACAGTCCATAAAAAGTTAGAAAATATCCTCAGAAATTTAGTTATTAAATAAAATTGCCTCACCAAGTAAATGTATGAATTATGACGATGCAAATCTGTCAATCATAAGCATAGTGACACAGGAAATTTAAACTGATCATAGTATCGTAGTATAACAAATACACCACAGGAATTCGTTTCCTAAAATTGTGTTTTATATCATAAATTTACGAAACATTAACAACTCTTTCCAGAAGCGTCATCGCCACATGAGGATGGAAGTCATCAGGGCCTACTTCAACGAAGCCTTTGATCCTTCTGAGGGCGACAGGACCCTGTGGGACGCCAGAGGAAGAGAATCCTGGGAGGAAGATGCCCTGGGAGCTGGTCCCAGAAAAAGGTCTCTGGACAAGGAAAACCAAGACAGGCAGACCATTTCGACGGGGAGGGCATCCACACAGAGCACTGGGTCGATCAAAAGCGACCTAGGCTCCCAGTCGGCTTCTCAGTCCGGATCCTGGCAAGGAACCAGCGTCATCATTTGACAGACTCTTTAATTTAGATAATTTAAAACTTAGTGAAAAGTGTAATCGTTTTGATATGAGCGTGTGGATCATGTGTGTGTGTGATTCGAACCTCGGATATGCTCGAAGAGTTTAAATTGAAGTATTACGGTACTCCATTGGTCTGATTATGAGTTGCTCAGTGTTTGCTTGAGAACTCAACGGCTCTTGGGAAGTGTGGGTGGAGCCCAACCTCGTGACGTGTACCTCACGCCTACCTACCTATACTCGGAAAGTCTTATTACTGACAGGCACCCAAAAGCGCCCATTCTTGAAAGAGGAGCATCTATACATATTCTTTGATTTTACTGCAGTGAGTAGGGCTGTTTGCAAGGCACACTGTAGATAGTAACCAATTAGTCCTTGAACTTTTCACAGGGAAAAGTCTTGAACTTTGACAGTGAATCATATAGTATCCTAAAAATTCTGTGTTTCACAATTTTAATATCAAGGTAATTTATGTAATGGACTGATAGACCGGGTTGCCTCACCTCGCAGAACTTGAAAGTGAACCCCTCAACATACAAGCTGCCCTTTACATTTACTCTTTAGTTTGTTCGATTTTCTCAACGAACTTCCATTTGTTGCTGAAGTGTGTCTCAAAATAAATTATATTGCAAGGCAAGTGATAAAATCTACCTTCTAGAATTGCAAAGGCATCAGTTATAGATGGGCATTTCAGCCAGTTTGCATCAATTTTGCATTTGCCTATGATCCAGGAAGTTGTTCATAGCCCTCAAGTGCTTCCAGGAAAACTGGTCTGTACTTTTAGGAAAACAACGTCTTTGTCCCGCTCGTCTTGACCGGCTGCCTAATCTAATTCAACAAGTTCTTATGAAAGGGTTCTGGGATCAAGCAGAGCTAAAGATGGGTGACTGTCAACCCTAACAAAACTGATCTTGGTCGTTCCTTCCCGTCAGAATCTAAAACAGGAGCTCTTAACCTTTTTCATAGCAAGTACCTCTTTAGTTTTATACCATGCACTCTTGCTTGTGTAAATTTAACACTGAATATGTAATAGCTATGAATTTAGACTAACTGAGGATATACTGGACTTAAAAGCCATCGTTAGCATGGTGGTAAAACAGAAGAAGAGCAAGAGCCATGTTGAAGAGGAGAGAGATTGCTGGTCTAAGGACTGAGCAAAAATCGATAACACTTTTAGAAGCCCCGCTCCTCCCTATGCACTGGGGACACTGGCAATATCTAAGTAAGTGCAGATTTTGTTTAGGTGGGACCACAAAATGCAGAGATCCATGTCTGCAGTGAGTTGAGGAGAGCATATAAATATAACTGAGGAAGTTGCTGAGTGTTATTGAGTCCAGAGGCTGAAAACTAGATTAAGAGCTCAAATATTAAGGTTGCTTGGATATGTGATGAGAAATTAAGGGAGACAGAGGAATGCATCATAGAGTTACCAAGGCAAAACCATTTATGTATAAGATTTATCAGGTATCTACATACTTCAGAGAAACCTGGGGTACCTGACAACAAGATATTTAATGAAGCCCAGGAGCTGATATGTACGTTCAAATCTAACAAGCATCTGAGCCAAATTTGGCATTTTCATGTCTTAGGTCACAGCAGTTAAAGCAAAGGGATACTCTGCCCTGTACTGATAAGGATATTCATAGTTTATTGTTTACCTCTCATTTTCCTTTTCTGTACAGAGCTACTTTACCTACTGGGCCTTTAGTCTAGAAGTATTCTGCTGCCCCAACTTGGGTTACAGCTTGACCTGTCCTAATAATGATGCATATTTCAACAGTTCTCAAAGGAACTTTTGAAGGATCACAACTTCAAGGATAAACTAAACAAGGATAAAGGAAAACTGCATCTGCAAATAACAGTTTATAATTACAAGTAGAGACTTATAAACAGGTAACACAGACACACCGTTGACTGGGGAGGTCTAGGATTCTTCAACTCAGTGTTTGGTGGCAACCGTTCTTCAGTTCAGGGCCACATTTTGCTTGATTGCAATAATGTTTTTTTTAACCTTAGTTTAGAGAAAACCGATATGTATAGAACTTGCATTATTCACAAATTAATACCATTGGTCAACGTTTTTGCTCAGGAGATAACTTAAGACTAATTTGACCAAAGGGGCCCTAAGAGCAAACTATTTTATGTTAAAAGAATGAATATCTGAACACAAGATAAAAACAAGTTGTAAGACGGATTACCACTGTAAAAGAAATTGATCAATCCTGACCATCCACCACTGAACAACACTAAAGATAATCAATAATCAGAATAATCAATAGACAAGATTTCATGGATATGTATAAAAAGACATTCAAAACAAACTGAATCAAAGGAATAAAACAGACAAAGAAAGAAAACATCGAACTGACCAAAAGAAAAAAAATAAAGAGAGAGAGAACAGGAGTCATGACCTAGCGAAACATTTTGATTGATATTGCCGATGTCGATGACCAGGAGTTTTGTGACGCCAGTGTAAGTTTTCAACATTAAATCGACTGATCAACATTTAAGAAAAAAAAGTATCGTTGACTGATCAATTAAATAAATGGAGAACGGAAAAGGTCGTGACGTCATTTTTGTCAACTTTTGGCATATTTTGAAATAAGAATACATTGTATAAACAACAAAGAGACTTAATAAATAACAAAATCTAGGAGAGAATGTTCTTAAGTAAATATGAGTATTTGAAGCAAAATAATACATATACATACATACATATACATATACATATATATATATATATATAATATATATTTATATATATTATATATATTATCTATAGTATATTATATATATAATATAATATATAAATATATATATATATACATAAGCTGTGTCAGGCTTCCTTAGGTTAAATTTCAGCAAAACTAATTTATTGGCATAGAAAAACTGAGAGATATGGAATATAAACTGTTAGAGAAATCTGTATAAATGAGAAAACCTGAGAAAACATAATAACTGAAAGCTGAAATTAACTTGGCTTTGTTAATTAAGTTATCTGTTCTGAGAGAATACGAAAATAATGGTAGAGAATAGAAGGAAAGTATGACGTAGGAAGCAAAAAAGGTAAAACGATACGAGGAAAGACACCTTACTCAAAATTAAATACTACATGACTATCATCTGTCAAAAAAGTTGACTTGTATCTGCAAAGAAGAGACGAGACTTTGCACTGAAGTCTGTAAGGATGAAATGACATCGCTAGACGAAGAACTAATCCTATTTAACGAAGTGGAGTTCCATAGGTCTGTGAGGGAGTGGAAATGACTGGCTTCGACACTCCTACACTGAAGGAAGGCTGGGACACGCCAATGGATGGGCCCACAGTCCCTGTTGATGTTGACACAGAGATGGTGGGCTTGGCGGGGAGGGGAAGGGGACTCAAGGTGGGCTTACGAGGAATAAGTCCGCTCAAGTCGACATTAGGAATAGAAATGGAGGGAATGCTGATGGCTGGCAGACTTGGCAGGGTGATTGGGGGGAGGGAAGGAGGAGGTGGCAGGCTGACGCTCCTTCCAGCGTTGATGAGGTCAGAGAATCCGCTGCCAAGCGCTGCTGCGATGCCAGTAGCCGACTCTACGGCAGCACCTCCAATTCTCACTCCGGCGTTGAAAGCAGTGGCACCGATGTCAAGGCCGTTGGAGCTGAGGGAGTAGATGATGCGACCCTTCAAGGCGAGGGTGTCCTGAATGAGGCGGATGATGATGCCTAGAGCTTCTTGCACAATGGAGGTTTTCGCCTCAAAGAAGTTGGCGAGGTCATCGGAGGATTCTGAGAGGACATCGCTGACAGCGTAAACCAGAGGTTGTCCAGCTTCGATAACTTCTGACAGGACACGGGCCTTGATGGCTGGAACCTGGGGAAATAGGCAAGTGAATAATGTAAATGAACAAAGATCAGTCAGCGTAATTAAGCAAATAATTAGGGTATGCAGAATAAACAAATGACCGAGGAAATAGTTGCTTTTACCTCGAGAATGTAAATGCAATAACTTTCAGATATCTGGTATTAGCATCTTATGTAAAAGTAGCAATAGCAACTCGCTTATTTTCATAAAAGTCTGCATTTCAACTCACCTGCAAAAGAGCACGTAGAACTCCTGCACTCAACTGTCCGGCATACTGCAACCCACCTCCTACAACTTGAGTAGCAGTGGTAAGTCCTTTGGCTTTCTGACTTGCAAGCCAGCTGCAAAGATTTCCAGAAGGATTAGTTCACATTACATTTACCTATGAAAACCACTCGAGATAACGGAAAAATATCAGCTATTTCAGATGTCTCAGAGTTTTGTGACAAGGGAACTAATGGTCAAACTCTTGCCACTCCAGACGATAGGGCATGATTTACCTTGCAAGCTGAATACCACCAGATGCAGCAGCAGTACCAACTTGACCAAGAACCTGTGTTCCAGCTTGACCTACTTCAACTAAAGTCTGCCCAGCAGTTCCAACATATTGACTGGTTTGCCCAGCCGCATTGGCTACATTGCTGATCACAGAAGAGAAATCAGGAGCAGCAGATACCGAGATTGTGGGCAAGGTGACTTCCTTGTGTACGGTGGTTCTGCAATAAAGAACATTTGATAGATTATTCTGTTTCATAAAAAATGACTGAACAATTCAGTACCCTTTTATAGACTTGAACTGTTTGGAAAAATGAAATGACAGAAAATACTAAAAAAGACAGTGGGATCTAACTGTGAAGGAATGTCTCTTGGCATATCTCTGGATGGAAGGTAAGTTTTAAGGAGAGCTATTTACTTACAAGCTTGCAACTCCTAAGAGAACTTTCACCTTGCAGAGATAGTTTAAGATTAAAAATCTCTACAGAAACAAAAGCCAACTCACAGAAAGAGTTAGGAACTGACAGATAGTACTTACGATGGTGGCTTAGGAATGATCACTTCTCCAAAATCTTGAACTGTGTCACTAGCAGGAGCAGAAAACATAGAAAAAACTATTAATTTTAAAGAAGCATTATTGTTACCATGGTTTTATTCAAGAATTTATAACATCCTAGTCAAATGTTAAATAATATTCCAGTCACTTGGTGCTTAAATTTAGTGCCATATTTCTAATACTGATTCAAATACATCATACTTTCTACATCAAGAATGTTCATACTACCTGTGAAATCAATTATTTAACAAAATCTAGAAATATAACAATAATCTTATCTGGAACATAAAAATCACTATGTCAGTGTAGTTTATTGTAAGTCTTTAAACTTATACCTGTATTATCACTATCTTAGTCAATAATTAAACTAAAAAAATGAATAATCAGACTGTCGTGTAAAACAGCAGTCACTGTAACTTCACTTCGTCACACAATTTTCACTGTCAGCCGATTCGGAACCTAGGATGCTGTCACCTTATCTCCCGGTGGCCCAAACGTTTCTGAAACGACTCTGTAAAACAGACTTAATCTACTAAGGTCTAGGCTTCCTGATGGCCCATTTCAGTATCTGTGCATACTAGTCAAGCCAATAAGCCGTGCCTGAATCAACATTCTGTGGTGATCTAGTTTTGCTCTGTCAGCTTCTTAAGGCAGAGCATCGCCTGACTCAGTTACTGAGACCACTTTCTCAGGCAGGCTGTAAACTCAGAGATAGAGAGTCAGCCTTGTAAGGTAGATTGTCAGCTTACTGAGATGCTGAGTCAGTATTTGTCAGCATTCTTTGAAGCCTTCCTGTCAATGAGGTACTACAAGGGGCAAATTTAAATATGAAACAGACTGTCTTACCAAATACTGTACTATGAAGTCATGTGCCTGAAACTATTTGTGGATATTGTCACTGTGATAAACAAGATTTATCATTAATTGCTATAAAACTTAAATACTCAAGTATTGTCAATAGGAAGCTGCTCTAATAGGTGGTACTCATGAATATATTTAGCATTGTATTTTCTCAACTAAGTTTGCATTTACAGTAAAAAGAATATTCAAGCTCGTCTGGTAAGTGATACAGAAAAAAATCATAAGAAAAATACTTTAAGATTAATATTGGTTAATTTCTATGATTAATCATAAATGCAAGAATCTTTTTATCAAGAGAGATCGAGCTATGTAACATATTCATTTTGACAAGGTACTGGGAACTATATTTGAAAATAAGGGAGCATTGACTTGATAATGCACTTACCTTGAGAAAACGAGGGGAGTGTTATCAGTGGGGCCAGAATAGCTTGTGGAGACACTGAGAAAGGAAGTGCCAAAGTTAGTTATTCAGTCATGAGACATATTGCACATTTATAACATAAGTATCCTTTGACTGCTTGATTGCAGAGATATTAGTCCCTACTTTACTGGTGTTATAAGGTGGAATAAATAGTACGTACTGAGAATGTTCCCTACCACAATTCATAGTTTTACAGAAATTTCAGTAAAAAATTTCTTGACAATCTCCTGAATCCTTTAGCTTTAGTTAAGTGTAAAGAAACATTCTAGAAAAATTATAGTGAAAAGTTTTGACATTGTGAAAAAAAAAATCACAAGTGTCATTTCATTACCTTGGTGGTCCATAGGTCTGGGAAATCTGGCGAATCTCCCTTCGTAGCAGCTCTCCTGGGATAGCAATGAGCTCGTACTCGACCTGAGTGAAGAAGTGAAGAAAGAATTGAACAGTTGTGAACATTTTTGCTATGCGTACTTTTATCATTATTCTTTTCAGAGCATGGACCCTATGCATATGGATCAAGGCCAAAGGGGCAAGTGACTTGAAATTCAAGTTTGCAAGATTTGTTGTGTTCAGCTGAAAGCAGTAACAGAAGGTAAGAGTATGAATTATGGGCAAAAGTGGTAGGCAGAGTTTTGAGACTTTTTCTTGGGTCATTTTAGTTTCTAGGTCTTCACTGGTAAAAAGAGAAGGGCTGGTAATAAGAAGTGAGTGAGTGAATTAGATATGAACAAATGGAACATAACAGAAGATGGAGTGAATGGAGGCTAACCCAGAGCCCCGTACTAGAAAAATTCCTGGACGCCTTTTAGCATTTTGTCACTTAGCTTTGCACCAGTTATAAAAAAGGGAACAAAATGAAAGGCATTCTTGTACCACTGGACATGGACAGGCTGGTCATCAATGTTGACACTAATATTTGCTATTTAGGTTCGAACCGCATTTGGTAGTTACAATTGGTAGTGGTTGTCCAAGTGTGGAACATCCAGTTGGTGAAGGATTCCTATGTTGGGTTACGTTAAGTTAACAGTTATATTCACAAAATGCAGACTGTCCAAGTGTTGTGCAAGGCTTTTTAACAAGATGCGGCAAGATGCATTTACTTTATGTAAATCTGTATTTTCCTTTACCTCACGTTTGAGCTGATGCCCTGACTTGTCCTTGTCATCAGCTGGGATGGTAGGGACGAAGACCAGCAAGCCGTCCTCGTAGGCCTCGATTGAGTTCTCCTGAGAGTCCTCAGCAGGCTGTGGGGAAGGGGATGGGACGGGCGCCGCCGTTGTAAGGCCCACCACTACCAATAGGGCCAATAGGCCTAGGGTTTCATGCCTCACCGTTAGTCTCATTCTGTGGGAAATATGAGAATTTGGTTAGCAATGTGATACAAATATTGATTTTTCCAATAAACCTACAATCTAAAAGATCGTACGTAACAAAGAATGTCTTTGTTAATATAAAACAATAAGATTTCTTAGATCTAAAGGCCTAAGTTTCAGTACCTTGCCTTAGTCCTATGCTATGGATATGGGGATGTTATCTAGCCATGCATTAGAAAAAATTACATGGTTAGCTTTGAATATAGAACTCAGGTCGTGGGGTATTATATAGATGGAGATTTATTTTAGTAGAATAAAAAAAATCGTGCATTAAAAATACCTCATTATAATAAAAAGAAATTATAATTCGACTATCGTGTTATTTGCAATGAGTAGGATACCTTTAGACATAAAAAACGATCATTGATAGATTATCTACTTCAGAATACAAATAAATATGGGAATAATTGAAGAAATAAATAGCATAAGAAGACTTGATAGTTTTAGTGCAGTGAACAACAGAATGACCAACGAAGTCAGCTTATGCAGCCAATGCTCGATGGATGAGTAATATGAAGGGATGGGGGGTGGGGGGGGGTGGGGGGAGGCGTTAGCTACTGGGGTGGGGTTGGGAAAGAACCTTTACGTAGTCATGACAGCACGTGCTGCCTTCAAGAGAGAGAGAGAGAGAGAGAGAGAGTTCTGGTGGGAGGGAGAAAGGTGGGGATAAATATCCAAGGTTGAAAATCTAAGGTTACTAAGTCTAATTGAGCTCGTTTGAATTTCTCCATTAAATAATACAACAAAACAAATAATAAAATAAAAATTCATTAATATCCAACCGAACATGGAAAAATATTGATTAGATTCCATCAGTGGCTTTTGAAGTCATTCAAACTAAGGCAGTAATTGGCAAGGTTTCAAATGTATAACCACAGTCTAATCACGAGTAAAACAGAACAGCAAATGACAAACCACACCAGGGAAAAAATAGCAATGCCCATGTAACAAAGTAAAGGTATCAATAAACATTAGGGAAAGAGAAAGGAAAAGGTTTGTACTTTCTCTCAACTTTCCCACGTGACTAGACTTTCCTTCCATTGACCCAGCATGGCCTCGATCTCTGCTTTCACCGACAACCGACGCGAATAACGTCAGCGAAATGCTAGTTAATACGATTGACAGAACGTTCGCCGTCTTGCAAACAAACATTTATGAGTTTCCTAATAACAAGGTCTTTCGGACGGAAACGTTTGTTCTAGTTTTCTTTTTCTAAGCCATGTCCTTTGAAAAAGAGTAAACCGCATCCAGGTCTCTATGGTCTCATGTGTCGATGAGGTCATGGAGAAATATATCAAAGAAGTAACTACATTTTTAGAAAGTGGTAAACACACCAGGGAAATTCCATGGGCTACCTCAGCATGATGACTCAGCATAAAGTCTCGAGTCATTCTGTGCTTACTCTCAGAACAAGAGGAGGATTAGCACGTCATTCTTTGTTATGATCAAGTCCTCGTTTTTTGGAGGGTGGGGAAGTAATGGTTGGGGATGGGGAATGGACGGTGGGTTGATTTTTGACAATTTTTGACCAAAGCATTAAATCATTAGTACTTGACAGTTTGTCGACTGTGGAGGGTAAAAAAAGTAGAATATAGGACTATCAACTTCATCTCTAAGGCCTGGTTAGAATCTAAAACACACCTTTTGGTGCCACCCTCTCTAAGAAGAAAACGGCATTTATACATACACGCACACACACATACATTTACGGGCTGCTCTGTGAGCAAGAGCCCGTGCTGACACAAGGTCAGCTTAATCAAAACAACAACAACAACACACACACACACACACACACACACACACACACACACATATATATATATATATATATATATATATATTATTATATATGTAAATATAGGAATAAAGCACGGCTTCTGCTTCTGTACTATAAACTCATCATGTTAGATTATAGAATCAGCGCTATCAGTTACGCAAGAAAACCGGTTTAACTTTTACTTTCCTTTTACATTTTGTTTTATGCCTGATGGTTCTTCTGCCACAATTTCTGTATAAGGAATTTCGTTGTAAATTACAAAGCGAGTGAAATAATGTCGTTCTGAACGTTTTAAGGGCATAAGATATAAATCGTAATGATGTTTAAATGATGGTTTTAGCGGGAGTTTTCACTCGAACGGACAAGTTTGTTTACAATAGATTTGAGCTGTACAAAAGTAGAAGCTTTGTATCCTTAGTGGCTAGTGCTGTCATAAGAAACCGTCGCAGAATGAACGTCTGGATTCGTGAATCTTTGCTGGGAAATAACGTGAATCCTGTGGTGTAACATTACTCCAAACCCAAGTCATAAGTAACCATTTTTGCCTGCATTCACCGAGCCCTCGTCTTCCGCCTTCGCTAGATTAGGTTAGAACTTTCTTCTGTTCGGTCTTGGGACCTGGCCAAATTCCCTCGTGCTAGACAGGTATTTGTAATTCCTTTGCCGTTTTCTTGTAATGTGTTGTAATTCCTGTGTCTTTTTGTATGCCGCAGGTGAATACAGTTAGAAAGTTACTACCTTTATATTCGTAGGGTTACGAACTGGATCAGCAGAATGTTGATGAATTCGTTCGTGATAATAATACCCATAGTTTCAGAAAAAGGGTATTTATTTTCTCTCTCTCTCCTCTTAGAGTATTTATTTTTGTGCCATGAGCTCGAAGGAAATTTCAGTGTACCATATTTTCTTAGACATTTTCGTTGGCAATCAGCACCAAGTCGATCTTCCCAAATGCAGTAAGAGTACTTTTGTACAAAGCCTAACCTCACATCCTTCGATCTTAGCCATTTCACTCTCCCCGGTAAAAGTGTAAATATATAACTTTAGGTTAGGCATAGGAACTGAGAGGATGTTGTAGTTCCAGAGCGAGAGAAAGGGTGAAAATTCTGTACATTTAAAATAGATTGCTAATCCAGTTCCTCTTTGAGTGATACCACGATCCAAAGACATCATCGGTCTAGTTATCCAAACTAGGGAGTTCAAAGTTGATTGCCCGGTTTAGATTTGGTTGGTTGGTTTAAATTATTGTATGCAGGCACGTGCATCAAGGTAAGTGTGGTAAAGCGTTGAGGGTAATGAGGGTACTAGTGTGGACTTACGGATTCATCGAACAGACGGCAATGTCGAGTTTAGTGGCATATAGGCTACTGCCACGCCATTTTAGTCCGTTGCACTTCAATTTTCAGAACACCGCTTTATCATACTTTTTATTTACGGCTATTTTCTGTGTAGACGAACTTAGTAGATATGATAATGTGTTTTAACAAATAATTGAAAATATTAACGAATAAATGGAACAAAAATAAACAACTGATTTATTGTTGCTTCACGGACGATAGCTTGCTAAACACGATTAATATTACTTAGGCATTGCTAAGCATAAGCTCAGCTTGACTGATTTTTTTTTTTTTAACATTACGCGAATTGCATTTTTGCTTTAAGATAATAATTCACTATTCCTTTTATATGTAGTAACTTTGAAATGTAGAGAGAGAGAGAGAGCGAGAGAGAGAGAGAGAGAGAGAGAGAGAGAGAGAGAGAGAGAGAGAAAGTGTGTTACTCGAGTCAGATCGCGACTTCTGTAAGCAACATGGCTACTATTGGGCTCTTTATATATATATATCTATATATATATATATATATATATATATATATATATATATATATATATATATATATATATATATATATATATTATATATATATATATATATATATATATATATGTATATATATATATATATATATATATATATATATATATATATATATATATTCCCTGTTTCAGGCAGAATGATTAAAGCACGATCCAATAAATGGCAATGGCTCTAGCCTCGTGCAGTGAAGTAGATTTCTGATTGTTAGTGGACTGGTGGTTCACACAAGTGTACAGGGGAATTGAGTCTAGCGATCACATCCAAAAAAACTATGAAAACCGGTATGCTAGCACTTTATGGAGCTACCCCTTTAGGAATATATATATATATATATATATATATATATATATATATATATATATATATATCAAAAGCACCTCCAGGTACACGTTAAAATAGGATAACGATAGGTAGGTAGGCCTATTGCTTTTGCAAAATAAGTTTTGTTCAATCACTACTCCTACTTCTACTGGTAATATAATAATAATAATAATAATAATAATAATAATAATAATAATAATAATAATAATAATAATAATAATAATTTAAACTATAAGGTTAGTAGAATAGCGGGTTTGGCAGCATGTAACCGGGTCTGTGGTAGCATTTTATTTTATGAGAGGTACTCTCATGGAATTAGGTCACCGAGCTGACGTAAATGTCTAATGTAAAATTGTAGACATTCCGGTGGACGATGTTTCAAGGCAGTCATCTGTATCATTTTTTTTTTTTTTCAATTTGGGAATATCGATTTTTTTTTTTTATGTTGTAACCAGCAGGAATGAAAGTGAAGTTGCGAAGCAGTTATAGTTTTAGATTTCCGAATGTTTATAGTTACTTTTGTGGTGGAAAGAGGGATGTTTCTCTGTTAATTGTAGTTTATATCTGTAAGTGAATTTGTTAGGTCATGTGACTTTTTTTAAGGGACATTTGGAAATTATTTTCTATATACTGTTGTAACTGTACTTTGAAAATTAGTACGAAATCGTTACTGAAAGTAGTTTTTTCGGTTGCCAATTATTGTTATTATATTATTATTGGGAGATACGACTTTACTCAAACGTATCTTATTGAATAATATATTGCAGCACAAGAGGCCTAATTAGGATAGAGCATGGGTGAGGCTGAGTATATTGATAGACATGTACATATTCTATAAAAGGTAAAAGAACTAGGCAAACTATTGAGATAATGACTAGGTGAATTTTCCGGATATATATCCATCATTGTTGTAAAATTTTGTCCATAACTCGTTGCTGTTGTAGATTATAGCCTGATCCAAATGAAGCCGTGTTGTTATGGTACTAGTACCATAACAGTAGAGTTTGATCAAGTTTGTGAAAACTTCTTGTTCAGAAGTTAGGTTGTCCCACGAAGTTTGATATCCGTTACTACTTTAGTTATTATTATTATTATTATTATTATTATTATTATTATTATTATTATTATTATTATTATTGTAAAATATGGCTATAATGTACGACGTTCCCTAGATCAACTTGTCTTCTATGTAGAGCAAGCGCTAAAATCCAGAAGATCAAGTGCTATTTTGATGAACCTGAACGAGTGACATTATAAGAAAATGTCTCGGTTTTTTTATGGGTCATTCGTCTCGCTCCAAGTAAGAGGGGCTGTTACAAAGACCACTCCAACTGACAATCATCTATTATTACTGCTATACTACTAAGAGGGGGTGTTGTAAAAACAGCTCCCATAGACTTCTCATTCTTCCACTACTACACTATTAATGTAGGAACATAACACGTATATATTACTGTTATCGCTGCTATTACTGCTGAGGCATCAGAAGACACATTACTAATATGAATATTGAGGCTTTACAAAGACAAATTACTATGATTACTACTACTTTGAGTACGGCTACTGCAGTTGAAGAGCTGTTACAAAGCTTTATCCTGCCTCATCCACTGCTACTAATGATACACGTTCGTCTATCAGTGAGAGAGAGAGAAAGAGAGAAAGAGGTGGGGGAGGGGTGGAAGGTGTGGGTAGTGATGGATTCATATATTTGACAGAGTGGGAGAGACTAATGGAAATGATTTTGATGTTCAGATCCATCTAAAGTGTTTCTACGAAAGAGAGAGAGAGAGAGAGAGAGAGTTGAAATGAATAGCTCTCTTTCAGGATAGTTATAGTTGATTAACAGACAGAATATAGGAAGTCACTAGTACGTGAACATATAATCTGCCTGAGAGAGAGAGAGAGAGAGAGAGAGAGAGTTGAAATGAATTTCTCTCTTTCAGGACAGTTGATTACAAACAGAAAATAAGAAGTCGCCTTTACACTAACCGATAATCTATCTGAGAGAGAGAGAGAGAGATACTGATGCAATAGGGTCCGGCGGCCTTATTGCCAAATACTACTCCCCACGAGAGACACCCTAAAACTTGGAACCCGGCCCTCCGAGAAAGAGATCAGGGTCACTCTTCCGAACCCGGTTGACCTATAAGACCGGGCAATCCAGTCGGCCCGCAACCGGTGGCCCCATCGTTAGTTCAGCTTTTTTAAAAA